>NC_041381.1:701183846-701199978 GCF_002162155.2 Triticum dicoccoides
ATGGCATTTCTTTTAAAGCCCTTTATGTGGTGTCGCTTAGACGCCCGACTGTGGCATTTCTTTTAAAGCCCTTTATGTGGTGTCGCTAAGACGCCCGACTGTGGCATTTCTTTTAAAGCCCTTTATGTGGTGTCGCTAAGACGCCCGACTGTGTCTTTGCTTGTTATTTATTTCCTAAATTTTAATACTACTATGTTATTGCAATTTTATAAATAACTTGCTTGCACGCATCAGAGATTTATTTATCTTTTGTGACTGACATCATGAGCATAAAATATTTTCAGCACATCATTGTTATATTATACGTGTGTTCATAATGTTTGCGAGTACATTCAAAGTACTCACTGGCTTGTCCCTGGCTATTGTCTTGGCCAGATTTTCTTGCACGAAGAGGAGCGACGCGATGACAGCCCCAGAACCTAAGTAATGGAGATAGCAGCCTCGCGAAGATAGGAGTTAACCTGGTCAGTTGTTCCCGTGGGAAATGGAGTCCCATAGACACTGATGTTTCACAACCCGCTTCCTCCATCAACCACTAGAAACCATTTGTTGTACTCACAGGCCAGAATGGCCTTGTACTACATATTTTGTTTTCTGCTTGGAATTTCTGTATCAAGTTGGAGCCTCATCAGCTAACAGTAATCCTAGGGCTGATAAGCACGACGGCCTTTTCTGGAAATTTATTACCCGGAAAACCGGTCGTGACAGTATTCAACACCTAGAGGTGCGCAGGGATTCAAACCTCGCAATATCCCAAGTAAATGGAGACTTTGACGCCAAGGATCCGAAAATGGCAGCCTACTAAAATGTTGTCCTAAAAATGTCAGCCCGGTTCGAAGGACTCGAATTCCACCATGTAGCCCGGGATAATAACCAGGCAGCAGACGTGTTGGCACGCATCAGCACAAAACGCGACGCCGTCCCTCCAAACATCTTCCTGGAACGGCTCTTTAAGCCATCCGTATTATGGGAAGAGGAGTCCGGAAATAACAATCCGGAACCAACTGCATCACCTAACGCAGAACATTCTGACACAATCGGTGGCCCAGCCAATGAAATAACAGATTCAGCCCACGAAATACTGGCAGTAATTGCCCCGTGGACGGAACCATTCCTAGCCTACCTAATCCGGCAAGAACTTCCCGAAGACCAAAATGAGGCCCGCTGCATAGTTCGGCGATCTAAAGCCTACAAGGTCCATGAGGGAGAACTTTATAAGAAAAGCACAACCGAAGTCCTTCAAAGGTGTATCTCCGAAGAGGAAGGGCGAAATCTCCTGGCTGAAATTCACGCCGGACTCGGCGGGCACCACGCCGCCGCCCGGGCCCTTGTAGGCAAGGCCTTCCGTACAGGATTTTATTGGCCGACCGCCCGGGCAGATGCTCAGGACTTAGTCCAACGATGCGTCGGTTGCCAGCTCTTTGCTAATCAGAGCCACATGCCACCCACCGCCCTCAAAACTATACCCATTACTTGGTCGTTCGCGGTCTGGGGGCTTGACATGGTTGGACCCCTTAAAGGGGGAACCCACAAGCACAAATACTTATTGGTCATGGTGGATAAATTCACCAAATGGATAGAGGCCAAGCCGGTTAAAACGGCAGAATACGGACCTGTGATAGACTTCATATCCGGGGTAGTACACCGTTTTGGCGTCCCCCACAGCATCATCACTGATAACGGCACGAATTTCACGGCCGACGAGGTTAAACTCTGGTGCAAAAACATGGGCATCAAGCTCGACTACGCTTCAGTCTACCACCCTCAAACTAATGGTCAAGTGGAACGGGCAAATGGTCTCATCATGAGCGGCATTAAACCCAGATTAGTGCGGTCCCTCACGGAATCTAACACGCACTGGGTAGAGGAGCTCGACTCCGTACTCTGGGGGTTGCGGACCACGCCAAACCGCACAACCGGATTCACACCATTTTTTATGGTATACGGCGCCGAGGCAGTTTTGCCCTGCGATATAATTCATGACTCACCTCGCGTGCGCATGTACGAGGAAAGAGAAGCCGAGTTGGATTGGCACGACAGTCTGGACACTTTAGAGGAGGAGCGCGACGTGGCAAAATCCTGTTCCGCATTCTATCAACAGCAGGCTCGAAGATATCAAAGCAGAGAAGTACGGGCTAAAACTTACAATGTTGGCGAGCTAGTTCTACGCCTGCCGGACAAGAAAAAGGACAAACTTAAGCCCAAATGGGAAGGTCCCTTCATCATCGTCCAAGTCCTTACCGGCGGTGCATACCGTCTACGCAACACATCTGACAACCGACTCGAGCCAAACCCATGGAACGCAGCCCGTCTCCGAAGATTTTACACCTAGCGCCGGACTCATGGTTCGTCTCCTTCCTCCGTCCACCTTTCATGTTTTTTCGCTGTCTTTGTTTTCCCTCCTTTTTTCTCCCTCTTTCAGTACAAACCTCTTGAGGGTTAATCTGCGCTTTGTTCGCACTCACTCGATGTGCTACTCGCACTCGTTATACACGGGGGCTCCTTTAACAGGAGCTTATTTATATGGGCTTCATGCCCACAACATGTGTCACACTTCCGCATGTACCTTTTGATCACCATTATATGCATCGATATGACTTAAGTTTTGGCCAAGCCAGGTTGCCTGGCTCCTGTGCTTACGCCTATGTTCCCGATTGTTCGGCTAGGAGGTAAAGGGAGCACCTCTGCGATTGTTACTGCCGGGTCAGCCGGATGTGTACCTCAGACTGGGTGAAGCCGAAGGCTAGAGTTCTTAAGGGAATATTCGGTCGGTGACCTGAAAGATGATTTATTACTTACTTATTTATCTGCCCCCAGATGCTTTTTCTGCAATTTTCGCAGTCCGGACATGCACTTTAGGGCATGCCTCCCAGGGAAAGGAACCCTTAACAGAACTATTCTCCCTGGAAGATGTTTCCTACTAACCATGTAATATAACATAGCTAGTTGGGCACTTGTCTAATAAAGCAATTATGACCCCTACGCCTTGTCTTCATGCATGCCCCTGTTCTTTTATAACCGTTAGGGTATTCGGACACACTCCGGATTGTTGGGTCCTGAGGTTGAAGCGAAAAGGTACGCAAAGGCAAACGATCTACAATCCGGCTAGAAGGCGTTTTACATGTCATTTTAAAATTACATCGTCAAACTGACTGATTGTACTCCTCTTCAATCCCATCTAACATGCTGTCTAATTTACAGTCCTGTTGGGACTATTTCGCGGCCAGCTCTACTTGGCCGTACATCAAGCTCACAGGGATCTCCTTCCCATCAGGCCCCATAGGTCCGACCTCGGCCATGTGGTTTGGGGTCAGCCTTCGGGTACCGCGTCTTCACCATGGCCCAGGCCTCCCTGGCGTCTTGACGGCAGGCCGATATCTTCCACAAACGGAGACGTCGCCGTACTCCCTGAAGCTTCTTAGCAAGCCCTCCAAGGCCCTCAGGTAGGGAGACGGAAGGCCATAAGGCCTGAATGACACCACTCATCGCCTGCTGAACACGTTCAAGCAGTTGCACCAGCTTGGGAAGTTGGTCACCCATTGAACCGAGCATTTCCTCCATAGGGCGACCTGTGAGCACACCTACAGACATATTTCTGTCAACCGACCTCCTCGCCGAACTCTTCTTTTCAAAAGAGTTTGCTCAAGCACTTACTATAGATGCCGCGACGAAGCCGCTGATTCTCCTTCAAGGAGCCAGACAGCTGGGCCCGAACACCTTTTAGCTCTTCTCCAAGCTGGGTGTGGGCATCTTGGAGTTTGTTCCTCTCCTGCTGACCTTCATAAGCACCCTCTCGTCGGCCTTCAACTGGCGCAGTAACTGTTGCTTGTCCGGATCAAGTCCGGCAACATCTGCAATATTATTGTCAGATTTATATGCACGCCGAACGCCATAAAACATTTTTGAAATATGTGTTACCGGAGGGGGTCCCTGTGTCTCCTCCTGCGGCGGTCAGTGCGGCCTCAAGTTGGGCCTTGCACTCTTGAAGCTCCTGGGACAGGTGGGTATTCTTCTCTGTAAGATCCTGCATAATAAATGATCCCTAAATCAGTTATTTTAACTATTTTAAGTCTCGGGGGCTACTGGCATATATAACTATTAAAATTACTTACCCGTATGTCCTTTACATACTGCTCCGTGGCTCTGGTTAAACCATCTTGAGCAGCACGGAGGTGCGCGTCTCCCGCATTAAAGGCATTTAACGCCTCAGGGGAGAAACATGCGTCACGAAGAACTGTCCGACGGCGCCTGTGATTCATGGCGCTCTCCACCTCAGACCTGGTGGCGGACAACCTGTCAGCATCCTCCATTAGAGGAGCATCCGTCTCACACCTTGCGCTCGCCTCCCCCTCCGGACCAGGCGTTGGAGCCTGGCTGGCGGAGGCTTGGTGGACATCCTCTCCGGACTCAGTCCGGCGAGCGCTCATTCTCCTGGAAGAATCATGAGCATTAATATGCCTCCCAGGAGCCTGTCCCTTAAAGGACAATGGTGCACCATACCTTTGCGGTGATGTTTCGATTCGCGCCGCACTCCTCTTCCGCCTGCTAGGCTGCACTGACCTTGTTTGGTCAGTCGCCACGGGCTCGGCTTCCTGCCGTAAAGGAACCTCCTGCCGAGCACCATTGGTGCACGGTGGTCAGAATTAAGCATTAAAAAAGTAACAGTCTCAGGACTTCGGTCGTACTCACCTGGGAAGCCGGACACAAACCGGGGTAGTCAGCCGTAATGGCGACTAAAGCATTATCCATGCTGAGCTGGTGGAACACCCCGTCAATCAAATCCACCTTAATGTCCGGATCCTCTTCGGAGGCCGGATCAAGGGATCTTCCCGGATCCTCGGGTTGTGGAGTTGGGCTTTTTATGCCTTCCACATCCCGGCGCAGTTCCTGCGTCGAAACCATAAGGTAAGACACTTATCTTTGAAAGCGGCGGATCAGATATTTAAACATCCGCTTACCCAGCTTCGAGGGTTATTCATGGAGAATCCATTCAATGGACTCGTGCGGAGGAAGTCCTCCTCCTCCCCCTTGTACAAGCCGGATAGGATCTTCACCAGATCGGCGGCTGATCCCGGTCCTGTGCGGCCATGACGGGTGGCGTCATTCTCCCCGTTAAAATCCCACATGGGATGGCCCCTATATTGGAGCGGCTGCACCCCTCGCATAATAAATGTGGCCATGACTCCAATCATGGTTAATCCGGAATGGGCTGGTAGCCGTATCCGACCCATCAGATAGTGGACGCTCCTATCATCTTCCCGTTGAGGGCTCCGCGGGCGCCAACTCAGGCGTTTCTTCAGAGGAGCGTTGCTAAACTCCGGGAGGCCGATCCGAACTAGATCCGGCAGCGGGGCGTCTTCCATATAGAGCCACTTCGAAGGCCAGTCTTCGGACACCTTCTTCAGAGTTCCGGATAGATATCCGGTCTCGGCGATGTGCCATATTTCGGCTCCGCCCACTTGATACATCGACCCCTTGTGAGAACGGGGTACGAGGCAAAACAGCCTCTTCCACAGCGCAAAATGGGGCTCGATGCCCACGAACAGCTCGCAAAGAGCTACAAAGCCCGCGATGTGCAAAATAGAGGCAGGCGTGAGGTGGTGAAGTTGGAGTCCATAGAACTCCAGGAGCCCCCGGAGAAACGGATGTATAGGAAATCCGAGTCCCCTTATCAAGTAGGAGACGAAGCATACCCGCTCTCCTTTGGAGGGATTGGGGACGCTCTCCGCCTGCTTCCCGCCCTTGTAGGTGGCCAGTCCGGCTCGAACCGGAACCATAAATGCCGGGGGAAGGTAACCCTCTGTTTGGAGCGCCATTAACTCGCTATGCGGGACTGAGCATCTCCTCCAATCTCCTGGCTTAGGACTGGGAGCGCGAGAAGAGGAGCCGCGTCGACTGTCCATGTCGGAATGGATTTTTTGTCAGATGCGCCTCGATGAGTACTTGCGGAAGGAGGATGGTGTGATTTGAATCTGGATCCTCGCCTCTCTTATAGGCAGCTTATCCGCGCAGCTAGGGGGGAAACGTAAGAATACCCTGGCTTTTCGCATTCGTACGACACGTGGAAGAAGGCCATTATTGGACGTAGAAGCCAAGGAGCGCAGCATTTGTGAAGCAACCGGACACTATCCAGCAAACACATGGAGCGTGAAGAAGAACCTGCCTTGCAAACGCCGAAGACAACATACGCGCCGGACTCGTCGTCATTGAAGCCTGGTTCGGGGGCTACTGAGGGAGTCCTGGATTAGGGGGTGTCCGGATAGCTGAACTATCATCATCGGCCGGACTCCAAGACAATGAAAATACAAGATTGAAGACTTCGTCCCGTGTCCGGATGGGACTTTCCTTGGCGTGGAAGGCAAGCTTGGGGATACGGATATGTAGATCTCCTACCATTGTAACCGACTCTGTGTAACCCTAGACCTCTCCGGTGTCTATATAAACCGGATGGCTTTAGTCCATAGGACGAACAACAATCATACCATAGGCTAGCTTCTAGGGTTTAGCCTCCTTGATCTCGTGGTAGATCCACTCTTGTAACACACATCATCAATATTAATCAAGTAGGACGTAGGGTTTTACCTCCATCAAGAGGGCCTGAACCTGGATAAAACATCATGTCCCTCGTCTCCTGTTACCATCAGCCTAGACGCACAGTTTGGGACCCCCCTAGCCGAGATCCGCCGGTTTTGACACGGACAGTACCCCTTTACAGCAGAACTGCTGACTGCGACTATGTGTACTAAAGCGAGTCCCCATTCTCAAATACAGCACTGCAGAGTCTTCTTTCAGTCTTGAATTCAGTTTATGAAGAACATCTCGATGCTTGCTTCCGCTCGTCGATGACAATGTCCTCTGGTTTCAGGTGTGGTGGACGCACAGTACTCCAGGGTCAAGAAGATCCCCAACAACTTTCATATGATGGGCGTAGCGGTGTCATGCCACTTTTCATATGCATGACCATTGTTACCATCATCTGATCAGCACTCTTTCTAGCATGTTGTAAATAACAGTTGTAACATGTGAAAGGCAAGCAGTCCGTTGTCAGTGAATCCAATCTAGCTCTCACCAGGCTTGCAAAATCTTATTTCGACCCTTATTCATCAGTGTTGAAACTATCTGCAGCCATCCGTCATCTTGTTATCGTGCATCATAATTTTCACGTGTACAGTCTTCCTTGGTCTGGAATTAAAAATATTTCTACTTATTTTCAAAAAGCTAAAAATGGAAGAAAAATAAATGTATTGGGAACAAATAATGTTAGGGATAGGAAAACAATACTTGAGCCATAAATAATGAAAAAGAAATACGAGGTAAGATACGCCTTTCCCACAAGAATAAGTTTCCTCTCACGCTATCCTCTTCCATTGTCTTCCAATTCGATCATCTTTCCAAATAGCATAATTTAGCATCAACTTTGAACCAATAGACACTAGATATTAGTAACAAAACATTGCCTTTTCAAATAGCATCATCTAGTGGTAGACTGACTTTTAGCATGTTATTAGAATATCTAGATTTTATTGGCTCAAAGAAAAATAGACTGGATATGCGGCCTCGTTTCTATTTTGAACAAGAAGAAAGGTGACTTTTGATCAATACATTGCATAATTCCCTACACACGATACTAACTATGCTCACAAATGTGCATGCCATGGTAATGGCTATTACAAGCATCGGAACCCAAATTTGGGTCGACCCACCTATTTTGTTGGGTCGGTGGTGTCCAGATGCCCTGGCTCACTCACAAAAAAGAAGTGGCGTCTAGTGGGTGTCTCTAGCATGGCTGGTTTCCAGGTGAAGTGCGTGATCCAAAAACAATTGTTACCATCTGAACGACGCTTCGTCTATCTTGTTGTTGTAGATAAGAACAGTTCTAAATTTGGATATCTTCTGCTTACCTAAGCATGCTTGCATTCCCCTGCACAACCAACCCGGGATAACCGCCTTCAGCAAGATGCTCTTTGGTTCCATGCACCTTATGTCGTATGAATAGGCTAGATTTGAGAGGCTGGCACTAATACGCTCTTCGGTTTCATTGCTTGTTCCTATATTTCGTTCTTTTCTTTAGCAGTTCTCCTATCACTGACAAATCATTTGTTGATCTATTGCTTGTCGTCACCACTCACTTCGAGGGCTCGACTAGTAAAGATAAACATAAATAGTATTATTGACACTTAAGCCGGGACCATAGTTCTATACCTTGAAAATGGAGTCAACATGCACTGCTTCATGACGCTTACCCCTTACGCTATTTTCAATGTGATCGTACCCCCTTACAACAGAGCTACTGGCTGGGATTGTGTGTACTAAAGCGAGTCCCCATTCTCAAATACAGCTGGTGAGTGTTTTCTTCCAGTCTTGAATTCAGTTTATGAAGAACATCTGGATGCTTGCTTCTGCTCGCTGATGAAAATGTCCTCTTGTTTCAGGTGTGGTGGACGCACGGTAATCCAGGCTCATAGAGATCCCCAACAACATTCAGACTATGGGTGTAACGATGTCATGCCACTTGTCATCTGCATGACCATCGTTACCATCATCTGATCAACGCTCTTTCTAGCATGTTGTAAATAATAGTTATAACCTGCGAAGACAGCCAGTCAGTTGTCAGTCAGTCCAAAATAGCTCTCACCAGGCTAGCAAAATCTTCTTTCGACCCTTATTCATCAGGGTTGAAACTATCTCCAGTCGTCCGGGATCTTCTTATCGTGGGTCGCGGTTTTCACGTGTACAGTCTTCCTTGGTCTGGGCTTAGAAACATTTCTGTTTATTTTCAAAAAGCTAAAAATGAAAAAAAATATTGGAAACGAGTAATGTTAGGGATAGAAAAACAATACTTGAGCAATAAATAATGAAATTGAAATAGGAGGTAATTTACGCCTTCCCCACAAGAAGAAGTTTCCTCTCACGCTCTCCTCCTCCGCTGTCTTCCAATTCCATCGTCTTTTCAAATAGCATCATTTAGCATCGCCTTTGAACCAATAGACAGTAGAGAGTAGTGACACAACATTGCGTTTTCAAATAGCATCATTTAGTGCTAGACACACTTTTAGCATGTTATTAGAATATCTAGATATTATTGGTTCAAAGAAAAATAACTGCATATGCAGCCTCGCTTCTATTTTGAGCAAGAAGAAAGTTGACTTTTGATCAATACATTGCATAATTCCCTACACACAAGACTAACTATGCTCACAAATGTGTATGCCATGGTAATGGCTATTACAAGCATCGGAACCCAAATTTGGGTCGACCCACCTATTTCGTTGGGTCGGTGGCGTCCAGATGCCCTAGCTCAATCAAAAAAAAAGAAGTGGCGGCCAGCGGGAGTCTCTAGCATGGCTGCTTTCCAGGTGAAGTGCGTACCGATGCCGTGGTGGTTCGTCGTCTAGGACGTGCATGCGTGATCCAAAAACAATTGTTACCATCTGAACGGCGCTTCGTCTACCTTGTTGTTGTAGATAAGAACAGTTATGATTTTGGGTATCTTCTGCTTACCCAAGCATGCTTGCATTTCTCTGCACAACAAACCCAGGAAAACCGCCTTCAGCAAGATGCTCTTCGGTTCCAAGCACCTTATATCGCATGACTGGGCTAGAAGTATTTGAGAGGCTTGCACTAATACACTCACCACCTCAGATGGTAGGTTTGCTGTTTAGTTGCTTGTTCCTATATTTCCTTCTTTTCTTTAGCAATGCTCCTATCACTAACAAATCATTTGTTGATCTATTTCTTGTCCTGACCACTCACTTCAAGGGCTCGACAAGCAAAGATAAACATAAACACTATTGTTGACTCTTCAGCCGGGACCATAGTTCTTTACCCTGAAAACGGAGTCAACATGCACTGCTTCATGACGCTTACCCCTTGCGCTATTATCAATGTGATCGTACCTCCTTACAACAGAGCTGCTGGCTGGGATGGTGTGTACTAAAGCGAGTCCCCATTCTCAAATACAGTTGGTGAGTGTTTTCTTCCAGTCTTGAATTCAGTTTATGAAGTACATCTGGATGCTTGCTTCCGCTCGTTCATCAAAATGTCCTCTGGTTTCAGGTGTGGTGGATGCACGCTAATCTAGGCTCACAGAGATCCCCAACAACTTTCAGATGATGGGCGTAACAATGTCATGCCACTTGTCATCCGCATGACCATCATTACCATCATCTGATCAACGCTCTTTCTAGTCAGTTATCAGTCAGTCCAAAATATCTCTCACTAGGCTAGCAAAATCTTCTTTCGACCCTTATTCATCAGGGTTGAAACTATCTCCAGTCGTTTGGGATCTTCTTATCGTGGGTCGCGATTTTCATGTGTACAATCTTCATTGGTCTGGGCATAGAAACATTTCTTTTTATTTTCAAAAAGTTAAAAATGAAAAAAAACATTGGGAATGAGTAATGTTAGGGATACAAAAACAATACTTGAGCTATAAATAATGAAAAATAAATAGGAGGTAATATACGCCTTCCCCACAAGAAGAAGTTTCATCTCACACTCTCCTCTTCTGTTGTCTTCCAATTCCATCATCTTTCCAAAAAGAGCAACATTTAGCATCGCCTTTGAACCAATACACACTAGAGAGTTGTAACACAACATTGCATTTTCAAATAGCATCATTTAGTGGTAGACACACTTTTAGCATGTTACTAGAATATTTTAAGCATCGGAACCACCTATTTGGGTCGACCCACCTATTCCGTTGGCTCGGTGGCGTCCAGATGCCTTGGCTCACTCAAAAAAGAAGAACTGGCGGACAGCGGGAGTCTCTAGCATGGCTGGTTTCCAGGTGAAGTGTGTACCAATGCCGTGGTGGTTCGTCGTCTAGGACGTGCATTTGTGATCCAAAAACAATTGTTACCATTTGAACGGCGTTTCGTCTACTTTGTTGTTGTAGATAAGAACAGTTCTAAATCTGGGTATCTTCTTCTTACCAAAGCATGCTTGCATTCCTCTGCACAACCAACCCAGGATAACCGCCTTTAGCAAGATGCTCTTCGGTTCCATGCACCTTATATCGTATGACTGGGCTAGAAGTATTTGAGAGGCTGGCACTAATACGCTCACCACCTCAGATGTTATGTTTGCAGTTCAATTGCTTGTTCCTATATTTCCTTCTTTTCTTTAGCAATGCTCCTATCACTGACAAATCATTTGTTGATCTATTTCTTATCCTGACCAATCACTTCAAGGGCTCGACTAGCAAAGATAAACATAAACACTATTGTTGACGCTTCGATCAGCCGGGACCATAGTTCTTTACCCTTAAAACGGAGTCAACATGCACTGCTTCATGAGCTTACCCCTTGCGCTATTATCAATGTGATTGTACCCCCTTACAATAGAGCTGCTAGCTGGGATGGTGTGTGCTAAAGCGAGTCCCCATTCTCAAATACAGTTGGTGAGTGTTTACTTCTAGTCTTGAATTCAGTTAATGAAGAACATCTGGATGCTTGCTTCTGCTCGCTGATCAAAATGTCCTCTGGTTTCAGGTGTGGTGGATGCACGGTAATCCAGGCTCGTAGAGATCCCCAACAACATTCAGACTGTGGGCGTAACGATGTCATGCCACTTGTCATCTGCATGACCATCGTTACCATCATCTGATCAACGCTCTTTCTAGCATGTTGTAAATAACAGTTGTAATCTGTGAAGACAGCCAGTCAGTTGTCAGTCACTCCAAAATAGCTCTCACTAGGCTAGCAAAATCTTCTTTCGACCCTTATTCATCAGGGTTGAAACTATCTCCAGTTGTCCGGGATCTTCTTATCATGGGTCGCGATTTTCACATGTACAGTCTTCCTTGGTCCGGGCTTAGAAACATTTCTGTTTATATTCAAAAGGTTAAAAATGAAAAAAAAATTGGGAACGAGTAATGTTAGGGATAGAAAAACAGTACTTGAGCAATAAATAATGATAAATAAATAGGAGGTAATATACGCCTTCCCCACAAGAAGAAGTTTCCTCTCACGCTCTCCTCTTCCGTTGTCTTCCAATTCCATCGTCTTTCCAAATAGCATCATTTAGCATCGCCTTTGAACCAATAGACACTAGAGAGTAGTAGCACAACATTGCGTTTTCAAATAGCATCATTTAGTGGTAGAAACACTTTTAGCATGTTATTAGAATATCTAGATTTTATTGGTTCAAAAAAAATAAACTGGATATGCGGCCTTGTTTCTATTTTGAGCAAGAGGAAAGGTGACTTTTGATCAATACATCACATAATTCCCCACACACGAGACTAACTATGCTCACAAATGTGCATGCCATGGTAATGGCTATTACAAGCATCGGAACCCAAATTTAGGTCGACCCACCAATTTCATTGGGTCGGTTGTGTCCAGATGCCCTGGCTCACTCAAAAAAAAAGAAGGGGCAGCCTGCGGGTGTCTCTAGCATGGCTGCTTTCCAGGTGAACTGTGTACCGATGCCGTGGTGTTTCGTCGTCTAGGACTTGCATGTGTGATCCAAAAAAAATTGTTACCATCTGAACGGCCCTTCGTCTACCTTGTTGTTGTAGATAAGTACAGTTCTAAATTTGGGTATCTTCTGCTTACCCAAGCATGCTTGCATTCCTCTACACAACCAACCCGGGATAACAACCTTCAGCAAGATGCTCTTTGGTTCCATGCACCGTATGCCGTATGACTGGGCTAGAATTATTTGAGAGGCTGGCACTAATACGCTCACCACCTCAGATGGTAGATTTGCAATTTCATTGCTAGTTCCTATATTTCCTTATTTTCTTTAGCAATGCTCCCATCGCTGACAAATCATTTGTTGATCTATTTCTTGTCCTGACCACTCACTTCAAGGGCTTGACTAGCAAAGATAAACATAAACACTATTGTTGACGCTTTAGCCGGGACCATAGTTCTGTACCCTTAAATCAGAGTCAACATGCACTGCTTCATGACGCTTACCCCTTGTGCTATTTTCAATGTGATCGTATCCCCATACAACAGAGCTGCTAGCTGGGATTGTGTGTACTAAAGCGAGTCCCCATTCTCAAATACAGCTGGTGAGTGTTTTCTTCCAGTCTTGAATTCAGTTTATGCAGTACATCTGGATGCTTGCTTCCGCTCGTTCATCAAAATGTCCTCTGGTTTCAGGTGTGGTGGATGCACGCTAATCTAGGCTCACAGAGATCCCCAACAACTTTTAGATGATGGGCGTAACAATGTCATGCCACTTGTCATCCGCATGACCATCATTACCATCATCTGATCAACGCTCTTTCTAGTCAGTTAGCAGTCAGTCCAAAATATCTCTCACTAGGCTAGCAAAATCTTCTTTCGACCCTTATTCATCAGGGTTGAAACTATCTCCAGTCGTTTGGGATCTTCTTATCGTGGGTCGCGATTTTCATGTGTACAATCTTCATTGGTCTGGGCATAGAAACATTTATTTTTATTTTCAAAAAGTTAAAAATGAAAAAAAAACATTGGGAATGAGTAATGTTAGGGATAGAAAAACAATACTTGAGCAATAAATAATGAAAAATAAATAGGAGGTAATATACGCCTTCCCCACAAGAAGAAGTTTCATCTCACGCTCTCCTCTTCTGTTGTCTTCCAATTCCATCGTCTTTCCAAAAATAGCAACATTTAGCATCGCCTTTGAACCAATACACACTAGAGAGTTGTAACACAACAGTGCATTTTCAAATAGCATCATTTAGTGGTAGACACACTTTTAGCATGTTACTAGAATATTTTAAGCATCAGAACCACCTATTTGGGTCGACCCACCTATTCCGTTGGGTCGGTGGCGTCCAGATGCCTTGGCTCACTCAAAAAAGAAGAACTGGCGGACAGCGGGAGTCTCTAGCATGGCTGGTTTCCAGGTGAAGTGCGTACCAATGCCGTGGTGGTTCGTCGTCTAGGACGTGCATTTGTGATCCAAAAACAATTGTTACCATCTGAACGGCGTTTCGTCTACTTTGTTGTTGTAGATAAGAACAGTTCTAAATCTGGGTATCTTCTTCTTACCAAAGCATGCTTGCATTCCTCTGCACAACCAACCCAGGATAACCGCCTTTAGCAAGATGCTCTTCGGTTCCATGCACCTTATATCGTATGACTGGGCTAGAAGTATTTGAGAGGCTGGCACTAATACGCTCACCACCTCAGATGTTATGTTTGCAGTTTAATTGCTTGTTCCTATATTTCCTTCTTTTCTTTAGCAATGCTCCTATCACTGACAAATCATTTGTTGATCTATTTCTTGTCCTGACCAATCACTTCAAGGGCTCGACTAGCAAAGATAAACATAAACACTATTGTTGACGCTTCGATCAGCCGGGACCATAGTTCTTTACCCTTAAAACGGAGTCAACATGCACTGCTTCATGAGCTTACCCCTTGCGCTATTATCAATGTGATCGTACCCCCTTACAATAGAGCTGCTAGCTGGGATGGTGTGTGCTAAAGCGAGTCCCCATTCTCAAATACAGTTGGTGAGTGTTTCCTTCTAGTCTTGAATTCAGTTAATGAAGAACATCTGGATGCTTGCTTCTCCTCGCTGATCAAAATGTCCTCTGGTTTCAGGTGTGGTGGATGCACGGTAATCCAGGCTCACAGAGATCCCCAACAACTTCCAGACGATGGGCGTAACGATGTCATGCCACTTGTCATCAGCATGACCATCATTACCATCATCTGATCAACGCTCTTTCTAGCATGTTGTAAATAACAGTTGTAATCTGTGAAGACAGCCAGTCAGTTGTCAGTCACTCCAAAATAGCTCTCATTAGGCTAGCAAAATCTTCTTTCGACCCTTATTCATCAGGGTTGAAACTATCTCTAGTTGTCCGGGATCTTCTTATCGTGGGTCGCGATTTTCACATGTACAGTCTTCCTTGGTCCGGGCTTAGAAACATTTCTGTTTATATTCAAAAGGTTAAAAATGAAAAAAAAATTGGGAACGAGTAATGTTAGGGATAGAAAAACAGTACTTGAGCAATAAATAATGATAAATAAATAGGAGGTAATATACGCCTTCCCCACAAGAAGAAGTTTCCTCTCACGCTCTCCTCTTCCGTTGTCTTCCAATTCCATCGTCTTTCCAAATAGCATCATTTAGCATCGCCTTTGAACCAATAGACACTAGAGAGTAGTAGCACAACATTGCGTTTTCAAATAGCATCATTTAGTGGTAGAAACACTTTTAGCATGTTATTAGAATATCTAGATTTTATTGGTTCAAAAAAAATAAACTGGATATGCGGCCTTGTTAATATTTTGAGCAAGAAGAAAGGTGACTTTTGATCAATACATCACATAATTCCCCACACACGAGACTAACTATGCTCACAAATGTGCATGCCATGGTAATGGCTATTACAAGCATCGGAACCCAAATTTAGCTCGACCCACCAATTTCATTGGGTCGGTTGTGTCCAGATGCCCTGGCTCACTCAAAAAAAAAGGGGCAGCCTGCGGGTGTCTCTAGCATGGCTGGTTTCCAGGTGAACTGTGTACCGATGCCGTGGTGTTTCGTCGTCTAGGACTTGCATGTGTGATCCAAAAAAAATTGTTACCATCTGAACGGCCCTTCGTCTACCTTGTTGTTGTAGATAAGTACAGTTCTAAATTTGGGTATCTTCTGCTTACCCAAGCATGCTTGCATTCCTCTACACAACCAACCCGGGATAACAACCTTCAGCAAGATGCTCTTTGGTTCCATGCACCGTATGCCGTATGACTGGGCTAGAATTATTTGAGAGGCTGGCACTAATACGCTCACCACCTCAGATGGTAGATTTGCAATTTCATTGCTAGTTCCTATATTTCCTTATTTTCTTTAGCAATGCTCCCATCGCTGACAAATCATTTGTTGATCTATTTCTTGTCCTGACCACTCACTTCAAGGGCTTGACTAGCAAAGATAAACATAAACACTATTGTTGACGCTTTAGCCGGGACCATAGTTCTGTACCCTTAAATCAGAGTCAACATGCACTGCTTCATGACGCTTACCCCTTGTGCTATTTTCAATGTGATCGTATCCCCATACAACAGAGCTGCTAGCTGGGATTGTGTGTACTAAAGCGAGTCCCCATTCTCAAATACAGCTGGTGAGTGTTTTCTTCCAGTCTTGAATTCAGTTTATGCAGTACATCTGGATG
>NC_041381.1:701200793-701226834 GCF_002162155.2 Triticum dicoccoides
GAACCACCTATTTGGGTCGACCCACCTATTCCGTTGGGTCGGTGGCGTCCAGATGCCTTGGCTCACTCAAAAAAGAAGAACTGGCGGACAGCGGGAGTCTCTAGCATGGCTGGTTTCCAGGTGAAGTGCGTACCAATGCCGTGGTGGTTCGTCGTCTAGGACGTGCATTTGTGATCCAAAAACAATTGTTACCATCTGAACGGCGTTTCGTCTACTTTGTTGTTGTAGATAAGAACAGTTCTAAATCTGGGTATCTTCTTCTTACCAAAGCATGCTTGCATTCCTCTGCACAACCAACCCAGGATAACCGCCTTTAGCAAGATGCTCTTCGGTTCCATGCACCTTATATCGTATGACTGGGCTAGAAGTATTTGAGAGGCTGGCACTAATACGCTCACCACCTCAGATGTTATGTTTGCAGTTTAATTGCTTGTTCCTATATTTCCTTCTTTTCTTTAGCAATGCTCCTATCACTGACAAATCATTTGTTGATCTATTTCTTGTCCTGACCAATCACTTCAAGGGCTCGACTAGCAAAGATAAACATAAACACTATTGTTGACGCTTCGATCAGCCGGGACCATAGTTCTTTACCCTTAAAACGGAGTCAACATGCACTGCTTCATGAGCTTACCCCTTGCGCTATTATCAATGTGATCGTACCCCCTTACAATAGAGCTGCTAGCTGGGATGGTGTGTGCTAAAGCGAGTCCCCATTCTCAAATACAGTTGGTGAGTGTTTCCTTCTAGTCTTGAATTCAGTTAATGAAGAACATCTGGATGCTTGCTTCTCCTCGCTGATCAAAATGTCCTCTGGTTTCAGGTGTGGTGGATGCACGGTAATCCAGGCTCACAGAGATCCCCAACAACTTCCAGACGATGGGCGTAACGATGTCATGCCACTTGTCATCAGCATGACCATCATTACCATCATCTGATCAACGCTCTTTCTAGCATGTTGTAAATAACAGTTGTAATCTGTGAAGACAGCCAGTCAGTTGTCAGTCACTCCAAAATAGCTCTCATTAGGCTAGCAAAATCTTCTTTCGACCCTTATTCATCAGGGTTGAAACTATCTCTAGTTGTCCGGGATCTTCTTATCGTGGGTCGCGATTTTCACATGTACAGTCTTCCTTGGTCCGGGCTTAGAAACATTTCTGTTTATATTCAAAAGGTTAAAAATGAAAAAAAAATTGGGAACGAGTAATGTTAGGGATAGAAAAACAGTACTTGAGCAATAAATAATGATAAATAAATAGGAGGTAATATACGCCTTCCCCACAAGAAGAAGTTTCCTCTCACGCTCTCCTCTTCCGTTGTCTTCCAATTCCATCGTCTTTCCAAATAGCATCATTTAGCATCGCCTTTGAACCAATAGACACTAGAGAGTAGTAGCACAACATTGCGTTTTCAAATAGCATCATTTAGTGGTAGAAACACTTTTAGCATGTTATTAGAATATCTAGATTTTATTGGTTCAAAAAAAATAAACTGGATATGCGGCCTTGTTAATATTTTGAGCAAGAAGAAAGGTGACTTTTGATCAATACATCACATAATTCCCCACACACGAGACTAACTATGCTCACAAATGTGCATGCCATGGTAATGGCTATTACAAGCATCGGAACCCAAATTTAGCTTGACCCACCAATTTCATTGGGTCGGTTGTGTCCAGATGCCCTGGCTCACTCAAAAAAAAAAGGGGCAGCCTGCGGGTGTCTCTAGCATGGCTGGTTTCCAGGTGAACTGTGTACCGATGCCGTGGTGTTTCGTCGTCTAGGACTTGCATGTGTGATCCAAAAAAAATTGTTACCATCTGAACGGCCCTTCGTCTACCTTGTTGTTGTAGATAAGTACAGTTCTAAATTTGGGTATCTTCTGCTTACCCAAGCATGCTTGCATTCCTCTACACAACCAACCCGGGATAACAACCTTCAGCAAGATGCTCTTTGGTTCCATGCACCGTATGCCGTATGACTGGGCTAGAATTATTTGAGAGGCTGGCACTAATACGCTCACCACCTCAGATGGTAGATTTGCAGTTTCATTGCTAGTTCCTATATTTCCTTATTTTCTTTAGCAATGCTCCCATCGCTGACAAATCATTTGTTGATCTATTTCTTGTCATGACCACTCACTTCAAGGGCTTGACTAGCAAAGCTAAACATAAACACTATTGTTGACGCTTTAGCCGGGACCATAGTTCTGTACCCTTAAATCAGAGTCAACATTCTGATACAGCAGCTGAGTGTTTTCTTCCATTCTTGAATTCAGTTTATGAAGAACATCTGCATGCTTGCTTCTACTCGCTGATGAAAATGTCCTATGGTTTCAGGCGTGGTGGACGAACAGTAACCCAGGATCACAGAGATCCACAACAACTTTTAGACGATGGGCGTAATGATGTCGTGCCACTTGTCATCTGCATGACCATCATTGCCTTCATCTGATCAACGCTCTTTCTAACATGTTGTAAATAACAGTTGTAACCTGCAAAGACAGCCAGTCAGTTGTCAGTCAGTCCAAAATAGCTCTCACCAGGCTAGCAAAATCTTCTTTTGACCCTTATTCATCAGGGTTGAAACTATCTCCAGTCGTCCGAGATCTCCTTATCGTGGGTCGCGATTTTCACGTGTACAGTCTTCCTTGGTATGGGCTTAGAAACATTTCTGTTTATATTCAAAAAGTTAAAAATGAAAAAAAATGGAACTAGTAATGTTAGGGATAGAAAAACAATACTTGAGCAATAAATAATGAAAAATAAATAGGAGGTAACATACGCCTTCCCCACAAGAAGAAGTTTCCTCTCACGCTCTCCTCTTCCGTTGTCTTCCAATTCCATTGTCTTTCCAAATAGCATTATTTAGCATCGCCTTTGAACCAATAGACACTAGAGAGTAGTAACACAACATTGTGTTTTCAAATAGCATCATTTAGTGGTAGACACACTTTTAGCATGTTATTGGAATATCTAGATTTTATTGGTTAAAAGAAAATTAAACTGGATATGCGGCCTTGTTTCTATTTTGAGCAAGAAGCAACGTGACTTTTGATCAATCCATTGCCTAATTACCCACACACGAGACTAACTATGCTCACAAATGTGCATGCCATGGTAATGGCCATTACAAGCATCGGAACCCAAATTTGGGTTGACCCACCAATTCTGTTGGGTCGGTTGTGTCCAGATGCCCTGGCTCACTCAAAAAAAAAGAAGTGGCAGCCTGCGGGTGTCTCTAGCATGGCTGGTTTCTAGGTGAACTGCGTACCGATGCCATGGTGGTTCGTCGTCTAGGACCTGCATGTGTGATCCAAAAACAATTGTTACCATGTGAACGCCGCTTCGTCTACCATGTTGTTGTAGATAAGTACACTTCTAAATTTGGGTATCTTCTGCTTACCCAAGCATGCTTGCATTCCTCTGCACAACCAACCCGGGATAACAACCTTTAGCAAGTTGCTATTCGGTTCCATGCACCTTATGTCGTATGACTGGGCTAGAAGTATTTGAGAGGCTGTCACTAATACGCTCACCACCTCAGATGGTAGATTTGCAGTTTCATTGCTAGTTCCTATATTTCCTTATTTTCTATAGCAATGCTCCCATCGCCGACAAATCATTTGTTGATCTATTTCTTGTCCTGACCACTCACTTCAAGGGCTCGACTAGCAAAGATAAACATAAACACTATTGTTGACGCTTTAGCCGGGACCATAGTTCTGTACCCTGAGAACGGAGTCAACATGCACTGCTTCATGACACTTACCCCTTGCGCTATTTTCAATGTGATCACCCCCTTACTACAGAGCTGCTAGCTGGGATTGTGTGTACTAAAGCGAGTCCCCATTCTCAAATACAGCTAATGAGTGTTTTCTTCCAGTCTTGAATTCAGTTTATGAAGAACATTTGGATTCTTGCTTCTGCTCGCTGATGAAAATGTCCTATGGTTTCAGGTGTGGTGGACGCACAGTAATCCAGGATCACAGAGATCCCCAACAACTTTCAGACGATGGGCGTAACAATGTCATGCCACTTGTCATCTGCATGACCATCGTTACCATCATATGATCAACGCTCTTTCTAACATGTTGTAAATAACAGTTGTAACCTGCGAAGACAGCCAATCAGTTGTCAGTCAGTCCAAAATAGCTCTCACCAGGCTAGCAAAATCTTCTTTCGACCCTTATTCGTCACGGTTGAAACTAAATCCAGTCGTCCGGGATCTTCTTATCGTGGTCGCGATATTCACCTGTATGGTCTTCCTTGGTCTGGGTTTAGAAACATTTCTGTTTATTTTCAAAAAGCTAAAAATGAAAAAAAAATGTTCGGAACGAGTAGTGTTAGGGATAGAAAAACAATACTTGAGCAATAAATAATGAAAAAGAAATAGGAGGTAATATACGCCTTCCCCACAAGAAGAAGTTTCCTCTCACGCTCTCCTCTTCCGTTGTCTTCCAATTCCATTGTCTTTCCAAATAGCATCATTTAGCATCGCCTTTGAACCAATAGACAATAGAGAGTAGTAACACAACATTGCATTTTCAAATAGCATCATTTAGTGGTGACACACTTGTAGCGTGTTATTAGAATATCTAGATTTTATTGGTTCAAAGAAAAATAAACTGGATATGCGGCCTCGTTTCTATTTTGAGCAAGAAGAAAAGTGACTTTTGGTCAAGACATTGCATAATTCCTTACACACAAGACTAACTATGCTCACAAATGTGCATGCCATGGTAATGGCTATTAAAAGCATCGGAACCCAAATTTGGGTCACCCCACCTATTTCGTTGGGTCGGTGGTATCCAGATGCCCTAGCTCACTCATAAAAAAGAAGTGGCGGCCAACGGGTGTCTCTAGCATGGCTGGTTTCAACGTAAAGTGCATACTGATGCTGTGGTGGTTCGTCGTCTAGGACCTTCATGCGTGATCCAAACCAATTGTTACCATCTGAACGACGCTTCACCTACCTTACTGTTGTAGATAAGTATAGTTATAAATTTGGGTATCCTCTGCTTACCCAAGCATGCTTGCATTCCTCTGCACAACCAACCCGGGATAACCGCCTTCTACAAGATGCTCTTCGGGTTGATGCACCTTATGTCGTATGAATGGGCTAGAAGTATAAGAGAGGCTGGCACTAACACACTCACCACCTCAGATGGTAGGTTTGTAGTTTCATTGCTTGTTCCTATATTTCCTTCTTGTCTTTAGCAATGCTCCTATCAATGACAAATCATTTGTTGATCTATTTCTTGTCCTGACCACTCACTTCAAGGGCTCGACTGGCAAAGATAAACTCAAAAACTCTTATTGACGCTTCAGCCGGGACCATAGTTCTGTACCCTAAAAACGGAGTCAACACGCATTGGTTCATAACGCTTACCCCTTGCGCTATTTTCAATGTGATCGTACCCCCTTACAACAGAGCTGCTGGCTGGGGTTGTCTGTACTAAAGCGAGTCCCCATTCTCAAATACAGCAGGTGAGTGTTTTCTTCTAGTCTTGAATTCAGTTTATGAAGAACATCTGGATGCTTGCTTCTGCTCGCCGATGAAAATCTCCTCTGGTTTCAGGTGTGGTGGACGCATGGTAATCTAGGCTCATAGAGATCCCCAAGAACTTTCAGAGGATAGGCGTAAAGATGTCATGCCACTTGTCCTCTGCATGGCCACCGTTACCATCATCTGGTCAACGCTCTTTCTAGCATGTTGTAAATAACAGTTGTAACCTGCGAAGACAGCCAGTCAATTGTTAGTCAGTCCAAAATAGCTCTCACCAGGCTAGCAAAATCTTCTTTCGACCCTTATTCATCAGGGTTGAAACTATCTCCAGTCGTCCGGGATCTTTTTATCGTGGGTCGCGATTTTCACGTGTATAGTCTTCCTTGTCTGGGCTTAGAAACATTTCTGTTTATTTTCAAAAAGCCAAAAATGAGAAAAAAAAATTGGGAACGAGTAATGTTAGGGATAGAAAAACAATACTTGAGCAATAAATAATGAAAAAGAAATAGGAGGTAATATACGCCTTCCCCTCAAGAAGTTTCCTCTCACGCTCTCCTCTTCCGTTGTCTTCCAATTCCATCGTGTTTCCAAATAGCATCATTAAGCATCGCCTTTGAACCAATAGACACTAGAGAGTAGTAACACAACATTGCATTTTCAAATAGCATCATTTAGTGGTAGACACACTTTTAGCATGTTATTAGAATATCTAGATTTTATTGGTTCAAAGAAAAATATATTTGATATGCGGCCTCATTTCTATTTTGAGCAAGAAGAAAGGTGACTTTTGATCAATACATTGCATAATTCCCTACACACGAGACTAACTATGCTCACAAATGTGCATGCCATGGTAATGGCTATTATAAGCATCAGAACCCAAATTTGGGTCGACCCACCTATTTCGTTGGGTCGGTGTTGTCCAGATGCCCTGGATCACTCAAAAAAAGAATTGGCGGCCAGCGGGTGTCTCTAGCATGGCTGGTTTCTAGGTGAAGTGCGTACCGATGTCGTGGTGGTTCATCATCTGGAACCTGCATGTGTGATCCAAAAACAATTGCTACCATCTGAATGGTGCTTCGTCTACCTTGTTGTTGTAGATAAGTACAGTTCTAAATTTGTGTATCTTCTGCTTACCCAAGCTTGCTTGCATTCCTCTGCACAACCAACCCAGGATAACCGCCTTCAGCAAGATGCTCTTCGGTTCCATGCACGTTATGTCGTATGACTGGGCTAGAAGTATTTGAGAGGCTGGCACTAACACGCTCACCACCTCAGATGGTAGGTTTGTTGTTTCATTGCTTGTTCCTATATTTCCTTCTTTTCTTGAGCAATGCTCCTATCGTTGACAAATCATTTGTTGATCTATTTCTTGTCCTGACCACTCACTTCAAGGGCTTGACTAGCAAAGATAAACTTAAACACTATTGTTGACGCTTCAGCCGGGACCATAGTTCTGTACCCTGAAAACGGAGTCAACATGCACTGCTTCATGACGCTTACCCCTTGCGCTATTTTCAATGTGATCATACCCCCTTACAAAAGAGCTGCTGGCTGGGGTTGTTTGTACTAAAGCAAGTCCCCATTCTCAAATACAGCTGGTGAGTGTTTTCTTCCAGTCTTGAATTCAGTTTATGAAGAACATCTGGATGCTTGCTTCTGCTCGCTGATGGAAATATCCTCTGGTTTCAGGTGTGGTCGACACACGGTAATCCAGGCTCATAGAGATCCCCAACAACTTTCAGACGATGGGCATAAAGATGTCATGCCACTTGTCATCTGCATGACCATCGTTACCATCATCTCATCAACGCTCTTTCTAGAATGTTGTAAATAACAGTTGTAACCTGCAAAGACAGCCAGTCAATTGTCAGTCAGTCCAAAAGAGCTCTCACCACGCTAGCAAAATCTTCTTTCGACCCTTATTCATCACGGTTGGAACTATCTCCTGTCGTACGGGATCTTCTTATCGTGGGTCGCGATTTTCACGTGTATAGACTTCCTTGGTCTGGGCTTAGAAACATTCCTGTTTATTTTCAAAAAGCTAAAAATGAGAAAAAAAAATATTGGGAACGAGTAATGTTAGCGATAGAAAAACAATACTTAAGCAATAAATAATGAAAAAGAAATAGGAGGTAATATACGCCTTCCCCACAAGAAGTTTCCTCTCACGCTCTCCTCTTCCGTTGTCTTCCAATTCCATCATCTTTCCAAATAGCATCATTTAGCATCGCCTTTGAACCAATAGACACTAGAGAGTAGTAGCACAACATTGCACTTTCAAATAGCATCATTTAGTGGTAGACACACTTTTAGCATGTTATTAGAATATCTAGATTTTATTGGTTCAAAGAAAAATAAACTTCATATGCGGCCTCGTTTCTATTTTGAGCAAGAAGAAAGGTGAATTTTGATCAATACATTGCATAATTCCCTACAGATGAGACTAACTATGCTCACAAATGTGCATGCCATGGTAATGGCTATTATAAGCATCGGAACCCAAATTTGGGTCGACCCACCTATTCCGTTGGGTCGGTGGTGTCCAGATGCCCTGGCTCGCTCAAAAAAAAGAATTGGCAGCCAGCGGGTGTCTCTAGCATGGCTGGTTTCCAGGTGAAGTGCATACCGATGTCGTGGTGGTTCGTCGTCTGGAACCTGCATGCATGATCCAAAAACAATTGCTACCATCACAAGGTGCTTCGTCTACCTTGTTGTTGTAGATAAGTACAGTTCTAAATTTGTGTATCTTCTGCTTACCCAAGCATGCTTGCATTCCTCTGCACAACCAACCCAGGATAACCGCCTTCAGCAAGATTCTCTTCGGTTCCATGCACCTTATGTCGTATGACTGGGCTAGAAGTATTTGAGAGGCTGGCACTAACACGCTCACCACCTCAGATTGTAGGTTTGCAGTTTCATTGCTTGTTCCTATATTTCATTCTTTTCTTTAACAATGCTCCTATCGCTGACAAATCATTTGTTGATCTATTTCTTGTCCTGACCACTCACTTCAAGGGCTCGACTAGCAAAGATAAACATAAACACTATTGTTGATGCTTCAGTCGGGACCATAGTTCTGTACCCTGAAAACGGAGTCACATTCACAGCTTCATGAAGATTACCCCTTGCGCTATTTTCAATGTGATCGTACGCTATTACAACAGAGCTGCTGGCTGGGGTTGTCTGTACTAAAGCGAGTCCCCATTCCCAAATAAAGCTAGTGAGTGTTTTCTTCTAGTCTTGAATTCAGTTTATGAAGAACATCTGGATGCTTGCTTCTGCTCTCTTATAAAAATGTCCTCTGGTTTCAGGTATGGTGGACGCACGGTAATCCAGGCTCATAGAGATCCCCAACAACTTTCAGACGATGGGCATAACGATGTCATGCCACTTGTCATCTGCATGACCATCATTACCATCATCTGATCAACGCTCTTTCTAGCATGTTGTAAATAATAGTTGTAACGTCTGAAGACAGCCAGTCAGTTGTCAGTCAGTCCAAAATAGCTCTCACCAGGCTAGCAGAATCTTCTTTCGACCCTTATTCGTCAGGGTTGAAACTATCTCCAGTCCTCCCGGATCTTCTTATCGTGGGTCGCAATTTTCACGTGTACAGTCTTCCTTAGTCTGGGCTTAGAAACATTTCTATTTATTTTCAAAAGGCTAAAAATGTAAAAAAAAATCGGGAACGAGTAATTTTAAGGATAGAAAAACAATACTTGAGCAATAAATAATGAAAAAGAAATGGTAGGTAATATACGCCTTCCCCACAAGAAGATGTTTCCTCTCAAACTCTCCTCTTCCGTTGTCTTCCAATTCCGTCATCTTTCCAAATAGCATCATTTAGCATCGCCTTTGAACCAATAGACACTAGAGAGTAGTAACACAACATTGCCTTTTGAAATAGCATGTTAATAGAATATCTAGATTTTATTGGTTCAAAGAAAAATAAACTAGATATGCGGCCTCGTTTCTATGTTGAGCAAGAAGAAACGTGAGTTTTGATCAATACGTTGCATAATTCACTAAACACGAGGCTAGCTATGCTCACAAATGTGCATTCCATGGTAATTGTTGTTACAACCATCAGAACCCAAATTTGGGTCGACCCACCTATTCCAATGGGTTAGTGGTGTCCGGATGCCCTGGCTCACTCAAAAAAGAGAAGTGGCGGCCAGTGGGTGTCTCCAGCATGGATGGTTTCCAGATGAAGTGCATGCCGATGCCAGGGTGGTTCGTCATCTAGGACCTGCATGTGTGATCCAAAAACAATTGTTACCATCTGAACGACACTTCGTCTACCTTGTTGTTGTCGATAAGTACAGTTCTAAGTTTGGGTATCTTGTGCTTACCAAGCATGCTTGCATTCCTCTGCACAACCAACCCGGGATAACAGTCTTCGGCAAGATGCTCTTCGGTTCCAGGCACCTTATGTCGTATGACTGGGCTAGAAGTATTTGAGAGGCTCACACTAATATGCTCACCACCTCAGATGGTAGGTTTGTAGTTTCATTGCTTGTTCCTCAATGTCCTTCTTGTCTTTAGCAATGCTCCTATCGCTGAAAAATCATTTTTTGATCTTTTTTTTGTCCTGACCACTCACTTCATGGGGTTGACTAGCAAAGGTAAACATAAACACTATTGTTGACGCTTCAGCCGGGACCATAGTTTTGTACCTTGAAAACGGAGGCAACCTGCACTGCTTCATGACACTTACCCCTTGGACTATTTTCAATGTGATCGTACCCCCTTACAATAGAGCTGCTGGCTGGGACTATGCGTACTAAAGCGAGTCCCCATTCTCAAATACAGCTGGTGAGTGTTTTCTTCCAGTCCTAAATTCAGTTTATGAAGAACATATGGATGCTTGCTTTTGCTGGCTGATGAAAATGTCCTCTAGTTTCAGGTGTGGTGGACGCACGGTAATCCAGGCTCACGGAGATCCCCAAAAACTTTCAGACGATGGGTGTAACAATGTCAAGCCACTTGTCATCTGCATGACCGCCGTTACCATCATCTGATCAACGCTCTTTCTAGCATGTTGTAAATAACAGTTGTAACCTGCGAATACAGCCAGTGAGTTGTCAGTCAGTCCAAAATAGCTCTCACTAGGCTAGCAAAATCTTCTTTTGACCCTTATTCATCAGGGTTGAAACTATCTACAGTCGTTCGGGATCTTCAAATCATGGGTCGTGATTTTCACGTGTACAGTCCTCCTTGGTCTGGGCTTAGAAACGTTTCTGTTTATTTTCAAGAAGCTAAAAGTGGAAAAAAATATTGGGAACGAGTAATGTTAGGGATAGAAAAACAATACTTGAGCAATAAATAATGAAAAAGAAATACGAGGTAATATATGCCTTGCGCACAAGTAGAAGTTTCCTCTCATGGTCTCCTCTTCCGTTGTCTTCCAATTCCATCGTCTTTCCAAATAGCATCGTTTAGCATCGCCTTCGAACCAATAGACACTAGAGAGTAGTAACACAACATTGCCTTTTCAAATAGCATCACTTAATGGTAGACACACTTTTAGCATGTTAATAGAGTATCTAGATTTTATTGGTTGAAAGAAAAATAAACTCGACATGCGGCCTCGTTTCTATTTTGAGCAAGAAGAAAGGTTACATTTGATCAATACATTGCATAATTCACTAAACACGAGACTAGCTATGCTCAAAAATGTGCATGCCATGGGAATTGCTATTAGAGGCATTGGAACCCAAATTTGGGCCGACCCACCTATTCCGATGGGTCCGTGGTGTCCGAATGACGTGGCTTACTCATAAAATTGAAGTGGTGGCCAGCGGGTGTCTCTAGCGTGGATGGTTTCCAGATGAAGTGCATACCGATGTCGTGGTGGTTCGTCGTCTAGGACATGCATGCGTGATCCAAAAATAATTGTTACCATCTAAATGGCGCTTCATCTACCTTGTTTTTGTAGATAAGTATAGTTCTAAATTTGGGTATCTTCTGCTTACCCAAGCATGCTTTTATTCCTCTGCACAACCAACCCGGGATAACCGTCTTTAGCAAGATTCTCTACGGTTCCATGCACCTTATGTCATATGACTGGGCTAGAAGTATTTGAGAGACTGACACTAATGCGCTCACCACCTCAGATGGTCGTTTCGTAGTTTCATTGCTTGTTCCTCTATTTCCTTCTTTTCTTTAGCAATGCTCCTATCGCTGACAAATCATATCTTTATCTATTTCTTGTCCTGACCACAAACTTCAAGGGCTCGACTAGCAAAGATAAACATAAATACTGTTGTTGATGCTTCAGCCGAGACCATTGTTCTGTACCCTGAAAACGGAGGCAACCTGCACCGCTTCACGGCACTTACCCCTTGCACTATTTTCAATGTGATGGTACCCCCTTACAATAGCGCTGCTGGCTAGGACTATGCTTAATAAAGCGAGTCCCCTTTCTCAAATACAGCTGGTGAGTGTTTTCTTCCTATCTTGAATTTAGTTTATGAAGAATATCTCGATGCTTGCTTCTGCTCGCTGATGAAAACGTCCTCTGGTTTCAGGTGTGGTGGACGCACGGTAATCCAGGCTCACGAAGATCCCCAACAACTTTCTGTCGATGGGTGTAACAATGCCATACCACTTGTCATCTGCATTACCATCGTTACCATCATCTGATCAGCGCACTTTCTAGCATGTTGTCAAAAACAGTTGAAACCTGCGAAAGGCAGGCAGACAGTTGTCAGCCAGTCCAACCTAGCTCTCACCAGGCTAGCAAAATCTTCTTTCAACCCTTATTCATCAGGGTTGAAACTATGTCCCGTCGTCCAGGATCTTCTCATCGTGCATCGTGATTTTCACGTGTATGGTCTTCCTTGGTCTGGAATTAGAAACATTTCAGTTTATTTTCAAAAATCTAAAAATGGAAGAAACATAAATATATTGGGAACGAATAATGTTAGGGATAGAAAATCAATACTGGAGAAATAACTAATGAAAAAGAAATAGGAGGTAATATACGCAATGCCCACAAGAAGTTTCCTCTCATGCTCTCTTCTTCTGTTGTCTTCCAATTCCATCGTCTTTCCAAATAGCATCATTTAGTATTGCCTTGGAATCAATAGACACTAGAGAGTAGTAACGCAATATTGCCTTGTCAAATAGCATCATTTAGTGGTAGACACACTTTTAGCATGTTATTAGAATATCTAGATTTTATTGGTTGAAAGAAACATAAACTGGAGATGCGGCCTCGTTTCTATTTGAGCAAGAAGAAAGGTGACTTTTGATCAATACATTGCATAATTCACTAAACATGAGACTAACTATGCTCACAAATGTGCATGCCATGGTAACGGCTATTACAAGCATCGGAACCCAATTTTTGGTCGACCCATGTATTCTGATGGGTCGATGGTGTCTGGATCCCCTAGCTCACTCAAAAAATAGAAGTGGCGGCCAGCGGGTGTCT
This sequence comes from Triticum dicoccoides, assembly GCF_002162155.2. Classification (NCBI taxonomy): domain Eukaryota; kingdom Viridiplantae; phylum Streptophyta; class Magnoliopsida; order Poales; family Poaceae; genus Triticum; species Triticum dicoccoides. The sequence goes on from NC_041381.1 coordinate 701,213,742, forward strand.
CCAGCTTGGATGGTTTCCAGTTGAAGTGCATACCAATGCCGTGGTGGTTCGTCGTCTGAACGGCGCTTCGTCTACCTTGTTGTTGTAGATAACTACAATTTTCAATTGGGGTATCTTCTACTTACCCAACCTGCTTGCATTCCTCTGTGCAACCAATCCAGGATAACCATGTTCAGCACGATGCTCTTCGGTTCCATGCACCTTATGTCGTATGACTAGGCTAGAAGTATTTGAGAGGCATGTGCAAATGCGCTCACCACCTCAGATGGTAGGTTCGCAGTTTCATTGCGTATTCCTCTATTTCCTTCTTTTACTTAGCAATGTTCCTATCGCTGACAAATAATTTGTTGATGTATTTCTTGTCCTAACCACTCACTTCAGGGCTTGACTAGCAAAGATAAACATAAACACTATTGTTGGCGCTTCAGCCGAGACCATAGTTCTGTACCGTGAAAACGGAGGCTACCTGCACTGCTTCACGACCCTTACCCCTTGCGCTATTTTCAATGTGATGGTACCCCCTTACAACAGTGCTGCTGGTTGGGACTGTGCGTACTAAAGGGAGTCCCCATTCTCAAATACAGCTGGTGAGTATTTTCTTCCAGTCTTGAATTCAGTTTATGAAGAACATCGGGATGCTTGCCCACAAGAAGAAGATTCCTCTCACGCTCTCCTCTTCCTTTGTCTTCCAATTTCGTCGTCTTTCCAAATAGCATCACTTAGCATCGCCTTAGAACCAATAGACACTAGAGAGTAGTAACACAACATTGCCTTTTCAAATAGCATCATTTAGTGGCAGACACACTTTTAGCATGGTATTAGAATATCTAGATTTTATTGGTCCAAAAATAAATAAACTGGACATGCGGCCTCGTTTCCATTTTAAGCAAGAAAAAAGGTGACTTTTGATCAATACATTGCATAACTCACTAAACACAAGACTAACTATGCTCACAAATGTGCATGCCATGGTAATGGCTATTACAAGCATCGGAACCCAAATTTGGGTCGACCCACTTATTAGATGGGTCGGTGGTGTCCGGATGCTTGGGCTCACCCAAAAAATAGAAGTGGCGGCCAGCTGCTCCACCATGGCTGGTTTCCAGATGAAGTGCATCGATGCCATGGTGGTTCCTCGTCTAGGACCTGCATGCGTGATCCAAAAAGAAACGTTACCATCTGAACGATGCTTTGTCTACCTTGTTGTTGTATATAAGTACAATTCTAAATTTGGGTATCTCCTGCTTACCAAAGCATGCTTTCATTCCTTTGCACAACCAACCCGGGATAACCATCTTCAGAAAGATGCTCTTCGGTTCCATGGACCTTATGTCGTATGACTGGGATAGAAGTATCTCAGAAGCTGGCACTAATGCGCTCACCACGTCAGATGGTCGGTTCGCAGTTTCATTGCTTCTTCCTCTATTTCCTTATTTTCTTTAGTAATGTCCCTATCACTGACAGACCATTTGTTGATCTATTTCTTGTCCTGACCACTCACTTCAAGGGATCGACTAGCAAATATAAACATAAACACTGTTGTTGATGCTTCAGTCGAGACCATAGAAACGTACCCTGAAAACGGAGGCAACCTGCACTGCTTCACGGCTATTACCCTTGAGCCATTTTAGATGTGATGGTACCCCCTTACAACAGCGCTGTTGGCTGGGACTGCACGTACTAAAGGAGTCCCCATTATCAAATACAGCTCGTGAGTGTTTTCTTCCAGTCTTGAATTCAGTATATGAAGAACATCTTGATGCTTGCTTCTGCTCGCTGATAGAAACTTTCTCTGGTTTCGAGAGTGGTGTACGCACGATACTCCATGCTCAAGGAAATCCCCAACAACTTTCAGTTGATAGGCGTAGTGTTGTCGTGGGACTTGTCAAATAGCATCATTTAGAATCACCTTTGAACCAATAGACACTAGAGAGTAATAACACAACATTGCCTTTTCAAATAGCATCATTTAATGGTAGATACACTTTTAGCATGGTATTAGAATATCTACATGTTATTGGTTCAAAGAAAAATAATCTGGACATGCGGCCTCCTTTCTGTTTTGAGCAAGAAGAAAGGTGACTTTTGATCACTACATTGCATAATTCACTAAACATGAGACTAACTATGCTCACAAATGGGCATGACATGGTAATGGCTATTACAAGCATCGGACCCAAATTTTGGTCGACCCACCAATTCCGATGGGTCGGTGGTGTCCGGCTGCCCTAACTCACTCAAAAATTAGAAGTGGCGGTCAGTGGGTGTTTCCAGCATGGCTGGTTTCCATATATTGTGCATACCGATGCTGTGGTGGTTCATCATCTAGGACCTGCATGCGTGATCCAAAACAACTTTTACCATCTGAAAGGCGCTTCGTCTACCTTGTTGTTGTAGAGAAGTACAGTTATAAATTTATGTAACTTCTGCTTACCCTAGCATGCTTTCATTCCTCTACACAACCAACCCGGGATGACCGTCTTCAGCAAGATGATCTTTGGTTCCATGCACCTTATGTCCTATGATTGAGCTAGAAGTATTTCAGAGGCTAGCATTAATGCGATCACCACCTCAGATGGTAGGTTCGCAGTTTCATTGCTTGTTCCTCTATTTCCTTATTTTCTTTAGAAATGCCCCTATCGCTGACAAATCATTTGTTCATCTATTTCTTGTCCTGTCCACTCACTTCAAGGGCTCGACTAGCAAAGATAAACATAAACACTGTTGTTGACGCTTTAGCTGAGACCATAGTTCTGTACCCTGAAAATGGAGGCAACCTACACTACTTCACGGAGCTTACCCCTTGTGCTATTTTCGATGTGATGGTACCCCCTTAGAACAGCACTGCTGGCTGGGACTGCGCGTACTAAAGCGAGTCCCCATTCTCAAATACAGCTGGTGAGTGTTTTCTTCCAGTCTTGAATTCAGTTTATGAAGAACATCTGGATGCTTGCTTCTACTCACTGATGAAAATGTCCTATGGTTTTAGGTGTGGTGGACGCACGGTACACCTGGCTCAAGGAGATCTCCAACAACTTTTAGATGAAGGGTGTAACGATGTCGTGCCACTTGTCATGTATGAACCTGCACGACCATTGTTACCATCATCTGATCAGCGCTCTATCTAGCATGTTGAAAATAATAGTTGTAACCAGCGAAAGGCAGGCAGGCAGGCAGTTGTCAGTCAGTCCAACGTAGCTCTCACTAGGGTAGAAAAATTATCTTTCGACCCTTATTCATCAGGGTTGAAACTATCTCCAATCGTCTGGGATCTTCTTATTGTGCGTCGTGATTTTCACGTGTACAGTCTTCCTTGGTCTGGAGTTAGAAACATTTTTGTTTATTTTCAAAAAGTTAAAACTGGAAGAGAAATAAATATATTGGCAACAAATAATGTTAGGGCATATAAAAACAACACTTGAGCAATAAATAATGAAAAAGAAATAGGAGGTAATATACGCCTCGCCCACAAGAAGTTTCCTCTCACGCTCTCCTCTTTCGTTGTCTTCCAATTCCATCGTCTTCACAAATAGCATCATTTAGCATTGCCTTTGAACCCATAGACACTAGAGTGTATTAACACAAAATTGCCTTTTCAAATAGCAAAAATTAGTGGTAGACACACTTTTAGCATGTCATTAGAGTATCTAGATTTTATTGTTTTAAAGAAAAGTAAACTGGACATGCGGCCTTGTTTCTATTTTGAGAAAGAACAAAGGTGACTTTTGATCAATACATTGCATAATTCACTAAACATGAGAATAACTATGCTCACAAATGTGCATGCCATGGTAATGCCTATTACAAGCATCGGAACGCAAATTTGGGTCGACTCACCTATTCTGATGGGTCGGTTATGTCCGGATGTCCTCGCTCACTCAAAAAAATTGAATTGGCGGCAAGCAGGTGTCTCCAGCATGGTTGGTTTCTAGATGAAGTGCATACCAATGCCGTGGTGGTTCATCGTCTAGGATGTGCATGTGTGATCTAAGAACAATTGTTACCAATCTAACGACCCTTCATCTACCTTGTGGTTGTAGATAACTACAGTTCTAAATTTGGGTATCTTTTGCTTACCCAAGCATGTTTGCATTCCTCTGCACAACCAACCCGGGATAACCGTGTTCGGCAAGATGCTTTTTGGTTCCATCCACCTTATGTCGTATGACTGGGCTAGAAGTATTTCATAGGCTGGCACTAATGCGCTCACCATCTCAGATGGTAGGTTTGCAGTTTCATTGCTTGTTCCTCTATTTCCTTCTTTTCTTTAGCAATGCTCCTATCGCTGCAAATCATTTGTTGATCTATTTCTTGTCCTGGCCACTCACTTCAAGGGCTCGACTAGCAAATATAAACATAAACACTATTGTTGACGCTTTAGCCTAGACCATAGTTCTGTACCCTGAAAACAGAGGCAACCTGCACTGCTTCACGACGCTTAATTACCCCTTAATCTATTTTCGATGTGATGGTACCCCCTTCCAATAGCGCTGCTGGCTGGGACTGCGCATACTAAAGCGAGTCCCCATTCTCAAATACAGCTAGTGAGTGTTTTCTTCCAGTCTTGAATTCAGTTTATGAAGAACATCTAGATGATTGCTTCTGCTCACTGATGAAAGCATCATATGGTTCCAGATGTGGTAAACCCACGGTACCCCAGGCTCACGGAGATCCCCAAAAACTTTCAGATGAAGGGCGTAACGATGTCGTGCCACTTGTCATCTAGGAACCTGCATGACCATCATTACGGTCATCTGATCAGTACTCTGTCAAGCATGTTGTAAATAACAATTGTAACCTACGAAAGGCAGGTAGTCAATCAGTTGTCAGTCAGTCCAACCTAGCTCTCACAAGGCTAGCAAAATCTTCTTTTGACCCTTATTCATCAGGGTTGAAACTATCTCTAGTCGTCCGCAATCTTCTTATTGTGCATCATGATTTTCACGTGTACGGTCATCCTTGGTCTGGAATTAGAAACATTTCTGTTTATTTTCAAAAAACTAAAAAAGCAAGACAAATAAATATATTGGCAACCAATAATATTAGGGATATAAAAACAATACTTAAGCAATAGATAATGAAAAAGAAATAGGAGGTAATATATGCCTCGCCAACAAGAAGAAGTTTCCTCTCACGCTCTCCTCTTCCGTTGTCTTCCAATTCTATCATCTTTCCAAATAGTATCATTAACATCGCCTTTGAACCAATAGACACTAGAGAGTAGTAACACAACATTGCCTTTTCAAATAGCACTATTTAGTGGTAGATACACTTTTACCGTGTTATTAGAATATCTAAATTTTATTGGTTTAAAGAAAAATAAACTGGACATGCGACCTTTTTTCTATTTTGAGCAAGAAGAAATGTGACTTTTGATTAATAATTGCATAATTCACTAAACACAAGACTAATTATGCTCACAAATGTGCATGCCATGGTAATGGCCACTACAAGCATCGGAAACCAAATTTGGGTCGACCCACCTATTCCGATCGGTCGGTGGTGTTGGGATGCCCTGGCTCACTCCAAAAATAGAAGTGTCGGCCAGCGGGTGGCTCCAGCATGGCTGGATTCTAGATGAAGTGCATACCGATGCCGTGGTGGTTCATCATCTAGGACCTGCATGCGTGATCCAAAAACAATTGTTACCATCTGAACGGCACTTCATCTACCTTGTTGCTGTAGATAGGTACAGTTCCAAATTTGGGTATCTTCTGCTTACCCAAGCATGCTTTCATTCCTCTGAACAACAAACCTGGGATAACCGTCTTCAGAAATATGCTCTTCGGTTCCATGCACCTTATGTCCTATGACTAGGCTAGAAGTATTTTAGAGGCTGGCACTAATGCTCTCACCACCTCAGATGGTAGGTTCGTAGTTTTTTTGCTCGTTCCTCTATTTCCTTCTTTTCCTTAGCAATGCCCCTATTGCTGACAAATCATGCATTGATCTATTTCTTGTCCTGACCACTCACTTCAAGGGCTCGACTAGCAAAGATAAACATAAACATTGTTGTTGACGCTTTAGTCGAGACCATAGTTTTGTACCCTGAAAACGGAGGCACCCTACACTGCTTCACGACACTTACCCCTTGCGCTATTTTCAATGTGATGGTACCCCCTTACAACAGCGCTGCTGGCTGGGACTGCGCGTACTAAAGCGAGTCCCCATTCTCAAATACAGCTGGTGTGTGTTTTCTTGCATTATTGAATTAAGTTAATGAAGAAAATCTGGATGCTTGCTTCTGCTCACTGATGAAAAATTCCTCTGGTTTCAGGTGTGGTGGACGCACGGTACTCTAGGCTCAAGGAGATCCCCAACAACTTTCAGATGATGGGTGAGGGAGTCCTGGATTGAGGGGTCCTCGGACAGCCGGACTATATACATGGACCGGACTATTGGGCTATGAAGATACAAGATAGAAGACTTCGTCCCGTGTCCGGATGGGACTCTCCTTTGCGTGGAAGGCAAGCTTGGCGATTTGGATATGTAGATTCCCTTCTCTGTAACCAACCTTGTGTAACCCTAGCCCTCTATGTTGTCTATATAAACCAGAGGGTTTAGTCCATAGAGAACAATCATAATCATAGGCTAGCTTCTAGGGTTTAGCCATTATGATCTCGTGGCAGATCAACTCTTGTAATACTCATATCATCAAGATCAATCAAGCAGGAAGTAGGGTATTACCTCCATAGAGAGCGCCCGAACCTGGGTAAACATCGTGTCCCCCGCCTCCTGTTACCATTAGCCTTAGACGCACAGTTCGGGACCCCCTACCCGAGATCCGCCGGTTTTGACACCGACATTGGTGCTTTCATTGAGAGTTCCACTGTATCGTCACCAGAAGGCTTGATGGCCTCATCAATCATCTACAACAACGCAATCCAGGGGGAGATCTTTCTCCCAGGACAGATCTTCGTATTCCGCGGCTTTGCACTGCGGGACAACTCGCTCGGCCATCTAGAGCAGATCGATAGCTACGCCCCTGGCCATCAGGTTAGATTTGGAAGCCTGAATTTCGTGGCCGATATCCACGAAGACTTGATCTTTGAGGGATTCGAGCCACTGATGGCTCCCCCCTACCCCCACTGGCGACACTCGGGAGATAGCGCCTGAAACCGCTCTGGCCCTAGATCCAAAACAGATCACGTCGTCCGAAGACGGGAAGCCTGACCCCGCCTCGAAAACTGTGAATTCAGCGGCGCTTGATCCGCAAACATACCCAATATCAAGTTGGGCCAGTGTCGCCGGAACCTCGGACTTATCTCCGGCGATAGGTTCTGGACCGCATACATCCGCGTCCATTGAACCTGACTGGGCGCCGATCTTGGAGTTCGACTCCGCGGGCATCTTCCAACACTCACCTCTAGGTGATGTGTTAAACTCATTAAAATCTCTCTCCTTGTTAGGAGATTCTCGGCCGAACTATGTCCGGCTTGAGTGGGAAGCGGACGACGAAGAAGTTGGTTACCCACCCACCACCCACTTGATAGCCACTGTCGACGACTTAACTAACATGCTTGATTTTGACTCTGAAGACATCGACGCTATGGATGACGATGCCGGAGAGGAGGAGATGCAAGAGCCACCACGCATAGGGCGTTGGACGGCCACCTCCTCGTATGACGTATATATGGTCGATACACCCAAGGAAAACAATGGCACTGACAAAAAAGATCTAGTTGAGGATAAGCCTCCTAAGAAACAGCCAAAGCGCTGACGTCAGCGCGCCACTCTAAACCACGCCATGGCAAAAACAGTGATACCGGCACAAGAGAAAATAATACTCCGGACGACGCCGAAGACAATGAAGACCCTGCAGACCCAGCAACGGAGCGTGGCAAGCGATATGACGGTGAACACAGTCCAGGGCTCCTGTCCGACCACAGCGACGCCGAAGATACCAACTATCAACCCGCCTCCTATGAGGAGATTAGTCAGGGCGACGATGCATTTATCGTCCCGGAAAAATCTTTGGAACAAAAGTGCCTACACCAGAGACTTATCGCCATCGCGAGGAGCTTGAAGAAGCAGAAGCAGCGGCTCAAAGCCGCACAGGATACGCTCAATGATAGATGGAACTAAGTGCTCGATACCGAGGAACAATACAGTGGTAATCACCAAACAAAGAGCTATCCTAAGCGAAAACTGCTGCCCGATTTTGATGACGAGACTTTTGCACCCATAACGCCGAAAAATAATACGGCCAACAAGCCGGACCGACCACCACGTGGTCGAGACAGAGCGGCTAGCAACACCGCACACAAACCCGCGCCCCCTCCCCGTAAAGGAAGGGAGGTTGCGACTCAGGACCATGAACACGATCTACCTGAGAACATGGACAGAAAGGTTGGCAGAACCAGGTCCATCTATGGATCCACGGAACGTACTCCTACAAAGGACCATGATTATCAAACCAAATATGCCTGTCACTTACCATTTCGGAACCAACACCGAACATTACAACCGTCGGACCCATGCCACGACACAGCCAAATACAGGGGGTGCCGCGCACCCCCTATGCTTCACCGATGAGGTGTTGGATCATGAATATCCACAAGGGTTTAAACCCAAAAATATAGAGGCATACGACGGACCGACAGACCCTGCAGTCTGGATAGAAGACTTTATTCTTCATATCCACATGGCTCGCGAAGATGATCTCCACGCCATCAAATACTTACCCCTCAAGCTAAAAGGACCAGCTCGGCACTAGCTGAAAAGCCTCCCCGAAAATTCCATTGGAAGCTGGGAGGAACTTGAGGACACTTTTCGGGCCAATTTTCAAGGGACCTATGTCCGACCTCCGGATGCAGACTATCTAAGTCACATAATCCAACAACCCGGAGAGTCATCCCGTAACTTTGGAACCGGATTCTCACTAAGAAGAACCAAATCGTCGACTGTCCGGACGCCGAAGCCTTAGCGGCCTTCAAACACAGTATCCGGGATGAATGGCTAGCCAGACATCTCGGCCAAGAAAAGCCAACGACAATGGCAGCCCTAACTACACTCATGACCCGCTTTTTGCGCGGGTGAGGACAGCTAGCTAGCTCATAGTAGCACCAGCGATTCTAGCACATCTGAAGCCAGGATGGCAATGGAAAGCCACGACGCAGTAAAAACAAACGTCGAAACAACGAAGAAAGCCCATACAATACAGCGGTAAACGCCAGATTCAGGGGATCCAGACCCGGTCAATGGAAAAAGACATTCAAAGGCAACAACGATGGTCCATCCAACCTAGATAAAATTCTAGATAGGCCATGCCAGATTCACAGCACTCCCGACAAACCAGCTAATCATACCAACAGAGAATGTTGGGTCTTCAAGCAGGCAGGCAAGCTCAACGCCGAACACAAAGGGAAGGGACATCAAAGCGGAGACAAGGACGAATCTCACCAGCCAAACACGGGGGGGACAGAAGAAATTTCCACTGGAGATCAAAACAATGAACATGATCTATGTCACTCATATCCCAAAGAGGGAGCGCAAAAAGCGCACTCCGAGAAGTCTATGCTGTCAAGCCTGTCGCCCCCAAATTCAACCCATGGTCGGCCTGTCCGATCACCTTCGATCGTAGGGATGATCTGTTTAGTATCCGTCACGGAGGTTTGGCTGCCTTAGTGCTCGACCAAATAATCAACAGATACCACCTCACCCGAGTCCTTATGGACGCAGGCAGTAGTCTCAATCTGATATATCAGGAAACTTTCCATAAGATGGGGATAGACCCGTCAAGAATCAAGCCAAGTAGCACTACTTTTAAAGGAGTTATACCGGGCGTAAAAGCCCGCTGCATGGGCTCCCTAACATTGGAAGTCGTATAAGGCTCTCCTAACAACTTTCAAAGCGAAGAGTTGATCTTCGACATAGCTCCGTTCCGAAGCGGCTATCATGCACTACTTGGAAGAACGGCCTTCACCCGTTTTAATGCAGTCCCGCATTATGCTTATCTAAAAATCAAAATGTTCGACCTCGCGGCGCCATTACAGTTAGTGGAAACACAGAGCGCTGGCTTCGTACAGAAGAGTGTACAATGTCTTTGGCAGTCGAAGCACAAAACAACCTCTTCAAAACAAACAAATCATCGGTCATTAAGACTGTAGACACGGCTAAACATGGCTGGCGCACATCTAAGTGCGGCAGCTCATACAAACCTGAGCTCGAGTAGCAGACATGCCCCCACCGACTGCCCCATAAGGAGATAGCGCACGCGCCACATACACATAAATGTACACCTAAAATAACTTGGGTGACGCCGGGGGCACACTGCGCACAAAAAGTCCATAGTTCGTCTAGACCCCATTCGGACTTCAGAAGTTATATCTCCCGGTTCATTAAAACAAACCAGTTTTATTCACGGCCACACCAGCCTCTTTCACCTGGTTTTCTCCCCTTTTTACAGATGGTCGCCTACTATACCCTTGAAGGACACTTCACAATGGATAAAAAGGCGCAGACGTGCAGCAGGGCCGCGCATTAAGGTTTCTTTTTTTAGATTAAGACCCTGTGTAAACTGTTTTATCTCTTTTTGTTTTATACTTTCCGGGCATAAAAAATTGTCCAAGGTGGTTATCGGCATTATCTGTAACAATACGGCTCGCCGTCTTCATGATGGAGGTTATAGAAGCAACTTGATTCATAATGGGTGTGAAATTTCATTTTCTCACCACCAGCGCTCTTTCCCCACACCAGACTGCCACATGTGCCTTGAATCCAGGGTCCATTACCAGGGGCTGTATTCAGCCCGGTATATGGTTAAAAGTCTGAACACCTTACGGAGTGTTCGACGTCGCGAGTTTTTTTTTATATGCATCAGCTCCGAATCATGCCTTTGGTCAATAGTTGGGTTGCCCGGCTCCTATGCTTGCTACCCTACGTTCCGCTATATCGGCTAGGGTAGTAAAGGGAGAACTACTGCGATTATGTCCTGCTTCTTCCAGATGAGCACCTCAGTAGAGAATGCCGAAAACTGACTATCATGATGCGGCGAGAGCTGGTGAACCACTCGATGACTCATTGGGATCCTCGCGATTCCTTCCGCATTAACAAAGGACCGATTTTCCGGTCATGTATGAACAACGCACTGTACTCAGACAACTGCGTACATACCAGGGGCTATATATTAGCCCCACTGTCAAACTCCTATGGATAAGTGAAAGTGTTAAAGCCCTATAGTCCGATTGCCTGGTTCGCCGCATTGACACCTCCTTAAATGGACCAAGACGTTGGATTAAGAGTGATCAATTATTCTCCGAACACCCCCGCATTATACGCGAGGGGGATGAAGCCGACGACTGGTAAACTTTCAGATTATATATATATATATACAAAACGGCCGCACAGGAGGCGCTAAAATACTTTCTAGGAAAAAGTATAAATAAAGCCTTCACTTATTATAAGCATTGTTTTTACAATTTTGATACATTTTACTCGAACATAATATTTTTCGAGCACTGGCCCTCTATCAAGCGAGCAGTGCATAAGTTTGATCAATGATAATTTCAATCACTTTTCCTAGCATCATGACAACAACTCTTTCTCATAAAACTTTTCATGTTAAAGTAGCAAGCAATTCACATGTTAAGGCTCAAACAATGAATTCTCTTGAAACTCAACAACCTATATTCTCAGTCACCAAGCAATTGCAATTCAAGTTATTGAACAAATTCTAAGTAAGAGCTCCACATAATCAATCATCATATAGTCTTCCATGATTGCAACTACTCAAAGCATATTCTTACAACAAACGGCATCCATCAAACACAGAGAAAGATAGGGGCTTAATATTTTTCCTCCCAACTCATTTATCATAGAGATAATTGTCAACAATAATAAATCATGATCAAATATATTTGACTGGTCATATGTGCCTAGATCTTTCCCCACCACATGATGCTTGCCAACTAGATAATAATCGAGGTTGAAATGAGAATTTATACTATTGACTCTTTGCATAAAAGTAAATACTGAAAAGTAAAAGATAGGCTCTTTACAGAGGGAAGCAGAGGTTGCCATGCACTTTTTATTTGGATGCCCACGCTCTTAAAGCAAAGGAACGTCACATTATATTGCCCCTTATGTGGCAGACCCGTTGGCTAAACCTCTCTCACAAGTAAAACATGATCACACCTTAGTACTCTTTGGGTGTTAATCACATGGCGATGTGAACTACATTATTGACTAGTAAACTCTTTGGGTGTTAGGCACATGATGATGTGAACTATGGGTGTTAATCACATGGTGATGTGAACTAGATTATTGAATTTAGTTCAAGTGGGAGACTGATGGAAATATGCCCTAGAGGTAAAAATAAAGTTGCTATTATTATATTTCCTTATTCATGATAAAGGTTTATTATTCATGCTAGAATTGTATTTACCGGAAACTAAAATACACATGTGTTGATACATAAAAAAATACCATGTCCGTAGTGACACTACTAGAAAAAGGCCTGTTAGTAGCGCACATATTTTGCCTATTAATGGCGCACTATAGGTGTGCCACTATTACCACGCCACTAGTAACAAATACTAATGGCGCACCTCTGATGCGTCATTAGTATTGCAGGTAACAGTGGCACAACGTGTAGTGCGCCATTACTATTGCTACAGGTGCGCCACTAGTAAAAAAATTGAATTTTTTTGATTTTGTTACGAATTTTGAGGGCGGGGAAATAGTAGTGGCGCACCGTCTAACCCCCACCGTGTGGCATTGCTATTTTTGAATTTTGAATTTGGATCTGGATCACGATTTTTTTGCCCTTTTTTTGCTTGTTTTTTTTTGCTCGTTTTTTTGCAGGATATTTTTTCAAATTTTGTTCTCATTTTTTGGATCTTGTACATTCTTTTGTCGGAGAGGAGTTCGCCGAGACGAGGGCCAAGGAGAGACCGTGAGGAGAGGAGGGAGGAGGAAGAGGTCACCGGAGAGGAGCTCGAGGAGGTTACCGGAGAGGAGCTCGCCTACATCGTCGGAGAGGAGGAGGTCGCCGGAGAGGAGTTCACCGGAGAGGATGGAAGAGAAACCGTGAGGGGAGGGGAGGATAGGAGGGAGGAGGAGCTCACCAGAGTGGAGGGAGGACGAGCTCACC
>NC_041381.1:701227250-701266406 GCF_002162155.2 Triticum dicoccoides
GAGCTCACCAGAGAGGAGGGAGGAGGAGCTCACCGGAGAGGAGGGAGGAGAAACCGTGAGGGCAAGGGAGGAGAGGAGGGAGAGGAGGTCGCCGGAGAGGGGGAGGAGGAGGAGGTCACCGGAGAGGAGGAGGGCAGTATGGTGGAGGAGAGGAGGGGAGATGGTGCGGAAGAGAGTAGGAGATGAAGTGGAGGAGAGATGGAGTGGAGGAGAGGATCCCGCCCAGCCATATTTACGGCATAGTAATGGCGCACCGTGGGCAGGTGCGCCATTACCAACTTTATTTTATTTTATTTTATTTGATTTATTTTGAATTTGGAAGGCGGGAAGATAGTAATGGCGCAACATGGGCAGGTGCGTCATTACTAAGTTTGATTTTTTTGAATTTTGCTGCCTCTCCAGATCTTGAAAGCCCCGTAACTTTTTTATGTTAGGTTTTTGAGGATTTCAAAAATGTTCAACGGGGTTCCCCCGATTTAATTCGGATGTAACTTTTCAAGTAGATGATTTTTCATATAAAAACTTTTTAATCCGAGTTCGTATGCAAAAGTTATGCCCATTTTACTAAATTCCAGAGAGATTTTGCAAATAAATTCGAAATTCATATTTGTAAATTTTCCCAACAACTAGACCACATATCACATGAGAAACTTATTTTCTTTTATTTTTTTGACATTTCCATCATTTTTTTAACTGAAAAGGCGGTCCGGGGGGTTGCATTTGGTGGAATTTTTGGTGAAAGTTAGTAATGGCGCACCATGGGTGTGGTGTACCATTACTAGTTAAAACTAGTAATGGCGCACCACACCCACCGTGCGCCATTATTAACTTTGAAAAAAAATTGCTAGTAGTGGCGCACCGAGGGTGTGGTGCGCCATTACTAGTTAAAATAGTAATGGCGCACTATCCCCTGGTGCGCCATTTCTAATTTTGAAAAAAAAATAAAAAATTGTTAGTAGTGGCGCACCGTGAATGTGGTGCGCCATTAGTATTTAGAGTTTAATGGCGCCATTAATGTCCATATTAGCTATAGCCGTTTTCCTAGTAGTGTGAGCCACTACTAGACTTGCTCGTTGATCAAAAGATGGTTAAGGTTTTCTAACCATAGACATGTGTTGTCACTTGATAACGGGATCACATCATTAGGAGAATGATGTACTGGACAAGACCCATCCGTTAGCTTACCATATGACCATTCAATTTATTGCTACTGCTTTCTTAATGCCAATACATGTTTCTTCGACCATGATATCATGCAACTCCCGAATACTGGAAGAATACCTTTTGTGCTATCAAATATGACAACGTAAATGGGTGATCATAAAGATGCTCTACAAGTATCTTCGAAGGTGTCAGTTGAGTTGGCGTGAATCAAGATTGGAATTTGTCACTCCGTATGACGGAGAGGTATCTTTGGGCCCTCTCGGTAATACACATCACAAGAAGCTTGCAAGCAAAGTAACTAAGGAGTTAGTTACAAGATGATGTATTACGGAACGAGTAAAGATACTTGCCGATAACGAGATTGAACTAGGTATGAAGATACCGACGATCGAATCTTAGGCAAGTAACATACTGACAGACAAAGGGAATTACGTATGTTGTCATAAAGGTTCAAGTGATAAAAGATCTTCATGGAATATGCGGGAATCAATATGGGCATCCAGGTACCGCTATTGGTTATTGACCGAAGAGGTGTCTCGGTCATGACTACATAATTCCCGAACCCGCAGGGTCGCGCGCTTAACGTTCGTTGACACTACAGTAGTATTGGGGTATTTGATGAGTGGTAACCAAATGTTGTTTGGAGTCCCGATGAGATCTCAGACGTCACGAGGAGTCTCAGAATGGTCGATAGGTAAATATTTATATATAGGAAGTCATATTTTGGGTTCCGAAAAAAGGTGCAGTTTTTTTGGTATTGTACTGGGAAGCTTCCAGAAGGTTTCGGTAGGGTTCAGAAGTCCACAAGTGGATCCACCATGACCAAACGGCTAGTATGGACTGCGGGGAGGCTCCCTGGCCTTATTGGGCTAGGCGCACCAAGTCCTCAAAAGCCCATGTGGCTATGGAAGGCAAAAAAGAAAGGAGTCCTAGTAGGAATAGGATTGGACTTGGAGTCCAAGTTCTCTTCCCCTTAGCTGCGCCCTAGGGCTTGGAGGGGCTATGTCCCATGCCCATCCACCTATATATAGAGGGGAGGGGCTCCCCAAGAGGACACACCAAGCCCTTGGCGCCCCTCTTTCTTCCGTTACTCCGTAATTCCACCACCTCGTCCCTACAACGCTTAGCGAAGCGCCGTCGATGCTCCACCATCACCATCACCACCACGTTGTTGTGTTGGTTGCGATCCCATCTGCTTCTCCTCTCCTGCTTGCTGGATCAATAAGGAGGAGAGGTCATCGAGACGCATGTGTGCTAAACTCGGAGGTGCCGTTCGTTCGGCACTAGATCGGTTGGCTCGTGATCGGTTCGCGAAGAGTATGACTACATCAACCGCGTGATAAACGCTTCCGCTTAGCAATCTACAAGGGTATGTAGATCCTCTACCCCTCTTGTATCTATGCATCTCCATGAATAGATCTTGCGTGTGCATAGAAACTTTTTTTGTTTTCCATGCAACGTTACCCGACACTTGGAACCAATAGACTCTAGAGAGTAGTAACACAACAATGAATTTTCAAATAGCATCATTTATTGGTAGAAACAATTTTAGCATGTTATTAGAATCTATAGATTTTATTGGTTCAAAGAAAAGTAAAGTGTACATGCAACCTTATTTGTATTTCGAGCATGAAGAATGGCGATTTTGGATCAATACATTGCATAATTATATAAAAACGAGGCTAACTATCCTCACAAATGTGCATGCCATGGTAATGGCAGTTACAACCATCGGCACCCAAATTAGGTTCGACTCACCAGTTCCGATTGGTCGGGCGTGTCCGGCTGCCCTGGCACACACAAAAAAGTGATGATCTTGGTAGGAGATCTGCTCTTAATTCTCTCCGGCTGGCGAGGAGGTGATTGGCTGGGGGAGAAGTGGCGGCCAGTGGGTTTATCCAGCGTGGCTGATTATGAAGTGCACAGCGATGCCACGGCGGCTCATCGCCTAGGACCTACATGCGTGATCCAACAATGATTGTTACCATCTGGACGACGCTTCGTCTAGCTTGTTGCTGAAGATAACAACAGTTGTAACGAGCGAAAGGCAAGCAGTTAGTCAGTCAGTCAGTCCAACCTAGCTCGCACCAGGCTAGCAAACTCTTTTTTTTACCCGTATTCGTCGGGGTTGAAACTATCTCATGTGGTCCATCATGGCAATTTTCACATATACAATCTAGCTTAACGGGTGTGTCTGGAATCAGAAACATTTCTGTTTGTTTTCAAGAAAATAAAAAGGGAAGAATAGTAGATATATTGGAAAGCAAAGCATTACACAGACATAGGTGATATATGGCGATCGATGACATTTCCTGCCTGGCGAGGAGGCAATGCTGGTGGGAGAAGCGACGGTCCGCGTGTGTCTGCAACATGGCAGGCTTACGTGCCCACATGGACCGTGCGTGCCTCCACATACACGTGGACTGCATGTGCGTCCGCCTCACCTGGCGAAGCAAGGGAGAAGAACAAAAGAAATTTTGGATCAATACATTAAATAATTCTATAAACACGAGCCTAAACTATCGTAGCAACTACACATGACATGGTAATGGCTGTTACAACCATCGGCACCCAAATTGGGGTCGACCCACCTGCTCCGACGGTCGGTGGTGCCCGGCTACTCTGGCACACTCAAAAAAGAGATTGCCCGGCTAATCTTTTAATTCTCTCTGGCTAGCACAATATATTTCTGTGTTATATCACCATTCATGGCACAAGAAATAGCCCAAACATTAGGTCATGAATCGCCAAGTGAAAATCGCAAAGCATGATCAAATTGTTCATTTATTCATTTGTTTATTCATTTTAAATAAGAGCATATATTGTGCATATCAAAAATCGCGGAAGGGCGAGCATATTAAGAGCATATATTTATCAAAATTGATTTGCATTAGTTGGAACGGTGAGCGTGCGCCCATGCCTGGGCTCTAGCCGTGCATGCCAGCAAGAGCAAGGCGGAGGTGCAACCTGCGGTCGAGCGAGGGCTTTGCACCACATCCAACACGTAAGCCAAGCTAGACCGGAGTGGCGTCTGCAAAAACGACGGCGGTCGACGGACCTTGGCATCACGGCAGGGATGCCTCGAGGTCGCAAAATTCGGAGGGAAGGTGCCAACAGCTTCAATGCCACGTTTGGTCGCCGAGGAAAATAAGGAGGCAGTGTGGGTTTGCCGGATCGGGAGATCGGGACAAGATAGCAGCCGACCGGATGTGAAGAATATGACCATGTTGAGGATTAATGGAGGTACCCCACGTCAATTAGTTACATGTGGAGGGTAGGTGGATCTTGGCAGAGCTCCTAGACATGTAGGTTAAGCACGAGTCGGCATGCAACTACTCCCTCTATCTCTAGCATGTTGTAAATAACAGTTGTAACCTGCAAAGACAGTCAGTCAGTTGTCAGTCAGTCCAAAATAGCTCTCACCAGGCTAGCAAAATCTTCTTTCGACCCTTATTCATCAGGGTTGAAACTATCTCCAGTCGTCCGAGATCTCCTTATCGTGGGTCGCGATTTTCACGTGTACAGTCTTCCTTGGTTTGGGCTTAGAAACATTTCTGTTTATATTCAAAAAGTTAAAAATGAAAAAAATGGAACGAGTAATGTTAGGGATAGAAAAACAATACTTGAGCAATAAATAATGAAAAATAAATAGGAGGTAATATACGCCTTCCCCACAAGAAGAAGTTTCATCTCACGCTCTCCTCTTCTGTTGTCTTCCAATTCCAACGTCTTTCCAAAAATAGCAACATTTAGCATCGGCTTTGAACCAATACACACTAGAGAGTTGTAACACAACATTGCATTTTCAAATAGCATCATTTAGTGGTAGACACACTTTTAGCATGTTACTAGAATATTTTAAGCATCGGAACCACCTATTTGGGTCGACCCACCTATTCCGTTGGGTCGGTGGCGTCCAGATGCCTTGGCTCACTCAAAAAAGAAGAAGTGGCGGACAGCGGGAGTCTCTAGCATGGCTGGTTTCCAGGTGAAGTGCGTACCAATGCCGTGGTGGTTCGTCGTCTAGGACGTGCATTCGTGATCCAAAAACAATTGTTACCATCTGAACGGCATTTCGTCTACTTTGTTGTTGTAGATAAGAACAGTTCTAAATCTGGGTATCTTCTTCTTACCAAAGCATGCTTGCATTCCTCTGCACAACCAACCTAGGATAACCGCCTTTAGCAAGATGCTCTTCGGTTCCATGCACCTTATATCGTATGACTGGGCTAGAAGTATTTGAGAGGCTGGCACTAATACGCTCACCACCTCAGATGTTATGTTTGCAGTTTAATTGCTTGTTCCTATATTTCCTTCTTTTCTTTAGCAATGCTCCTATCACTGACAAATCATTTGTTGATCTATTTCTTGTCCTGACCAATCACTTCAAGGGCTCGACTAGCAAAGATAAACATAAACACTATTGTTGACGCTTCGATCAGCCGGGACCATAGTTCTTTACCCTTAAAACGGAGTCAACATGCACTACTTCATGACGCTTACCCCTTGCACTATTATCAATGTGATCATACCCCCTTACAATAGAGCTGCTAGCTGGGATGGTGTGTGCTAAAGCGAGTCCCCATTCTCAAATACAGTTGGTGAGTGTTTCCTTCTAGTCTTGAATTCAGTTAATGAAGAACATCTGGATGCTTGCTTCTGCTCGCTGATCAAAATGCCCTCTGGTTTCAGGTGTGGTGGATGCACGGTAATCCAGGCTCACAGAGATCCCCAACAACTTCCAGACGATGGGCGTAACGATGCCATGCCACTTGTCATCAGCATGACCATCATTACCATCATCTGGTCAACGCTCTTTCTAGCATGTTGTAAATAACAGTTGTAATCTGTGAAGACAGCCAGTCAGTTGTCAGTCACTCCAAAATAGCTCTCACTAGGCTAGCAAAATCTTCTTTCGACCCTTATTCATCAGGGTTGAAACTATCTCCAGTTGTCCGGGATCTTCTTATCGTGGGTCGCGATTTTCACATGTACAGTCTTCCTTGGTCCGGGCTTAGAAACATTTCTGTTTATATTCAAAAGGTTAAAAATGAAAAAAAAAATTGGGAACGAGTAATGTTAGGGATAGAAAAACAGTACTTGAGCAATAAATAATGATAAATAAATAGGAGGTAATATACGCCTTCCCCATAAGAAGAAGTTTCCTCTCACGCTCTCCTCTTCCGTTGTCTTCCAATTCCATCGTCTTTCCAAATAGCATCATTTAGCATCGCCTTTGAACCAATAGACACTAGAGAGTAGTAGCACAACATTGCGTTTTCAAATAGCATCATTTAGTGGTAGAAACACTTTTAGCATGTTATTAGAATATCTAGATTTTATTGGTTCAAAAAAAATAAACTGGATATGCTGCCTTGTTTCTATTTTGAGCAAGAAGAAAGGTGACTTTTGATCAATACATCACATAATTCCCCACACACGAGACTAACTATGCTCACAAATGTGCATGCCATGGTAATGGCTATTACAAGCATCGGAACCCAAATTTAGGTCGACCCACCAATTTCATTGGGTCGGTTGTGTCCAGATGCCCTGGCTCACTCAAAAAAAAAGAAGGGGCAGCCTGCGGGTGTCTCTAGCATGGCTGGTTTCCAGGTGAACTGCGTACCGATGCCGTGGTGTTTCGTCGTCTAGGACTTGCATGTGTGATCCAAAAAAATTGTTACCATCTGAACGGCCCTTCGTCTACCTTGTTGTTGTAGATAAGTACAGTTCTAAATTTGGGTATCTTCTGCTTACCCAAGCATGCTTGCATTCCTCTACACAACCAACCCGGGATAACAACCTTCAGCAAGATCCTCTTTGGTTCCATGCACCGTATGCCGTATGACTGGGCTAGAATTATTTGAGAGGCTGGCACTAATACGCTCACCACCTCAGATGGTAGATTTGCAGTTTCATTGCTAGTTCCTATATTTCCTTATTTTCTTTAGCAATGCTCCCATCGCTGACAAATCATTTGTTGATCTATTTCTTGTCCTGACCACTCACTTCAAGGGCTTGACTAGCAAAGATAAACATAAACACTATTGTTGACGCTTTAGCCGGGACCATAGTTCTGTACCCTTAAATCAGAGTCAACATGCACTGCTTCATGACGCTTACCCCTTGTGCTATTTTCAATGTGATCGTATCCCCATACAACAGAGCTGCTAGTTGGGATTGTGTGTACTAAAGCGAGTCCCCATTCTCAAATACAGCTGGTGAGTGTTTTCTTCCAGTCTTGAATTCAGTTTATGAAGAACATCTGCATGCTTGCTTCTACTCGCTGATGAAAATGTCCTATGGTTTCAGGCGTGGTGGACGAACAGTAACCCAGGATCACAGAGATCCACAACAACTTTTAGACGATGGGTGTAACGATGTCATGC
This sequence comes from Triticum dicoccoides, assembly GCF_002162155.2. Lineage (NCBI taxonomy): Eukaryota > Viridiplantae > Streptophyta > Magnoliopsida > Poales > Poaceae > Triticum > Triticum dicoccoides. Next base: position 701,234,807 of record NC_041381.1, read on the forward strand.
CACTTGTCATCTGCATGACCATCATTGCCATCATCTGATCAACGCTCTTTCTAACATGTTGTAAATAACAGTTGTAACCTGCAAAGACAGCCAGTCAGTTGTCAGTCAGTCCAAAATAGCTCTCACCAGGCTAGCAAAATCTTCTTTCGACCCTTATTCATCAGGGTTGAAACTATCTCCAGTCGTCCGAGATCTCCTTATCGTGGGTCGCGATTTTCACGTGTACAGTCTTCCTTGGTTTGGGCTTAGAAACATTTCTGTTTATATTCAAAAAGTTAAAAATGAAAAAAAATGGAACGAGTAATGTTAGGGATAGAAAAACAATACTTGAGCAATAAATAATGAAAAATAAATAGGAGGTAACATACGCCTTCCCCACAAGAAGAAGTTTCCTCTCACGCTCTCCTCTTCCGTTGTCTTCCAATTCCATTGTCTTTCCAAATAGCATTATTTAGCATCGCCTTTGAACCAATAGACACTAGAGAGTAGTAACACAACATTGTGTTTTCAAATAGCATCATTTAGTGGTAGACACACTTTTAGCATGTTATTGGAATATCTAGATTTTATTGGTTAAAAGAAAATTTAACTGGATATGCGGCCTTGTTTCTATTTTGAGCAAGAAGCAACGTGACTTTTGATCAATCCATTGCATAATTACCCACACACGAGACTAACTATGCTCACAAATGTTCATGCCATGGTAATGGCCATTACAAGCATCGGAACCCAAATTTGGGTTGACCCACCAATTCCGTTGGGTCGGTTGTGTCCATATGCCCTGGCTCACTCAAAAAAAAGAAGTGGCAGCCTGCGGGTGTCTCTAGCATGGCTGGTTTCCAGGTGAACTGTGTACCGATGCCATGGTGGTTCGTCGTCTAGGACCTGCATGTGTGGTCCAAAAACAATTGTTACCATCTGAACGCCGCTTCGTCTACCATGTTGTTGTAGATAAGTACACTTCTAAATTTGGGTATCTTCTGCTTACCCAAGCATGCTTGCATTCCTCTGCACAACCAACCCGGGATAACAACCTTCAGCAAGATGCTCTTCGATTCCATGCACCTTATGTCGTATGACTGGGCTAGAAGTATTTGAGAGGCTGTCACTAATACGCTCACCACCTCAGATGGTAGATTTGCAGTTTCATTGCTAGTTCCTATATTTCCTTATTTTCTTTAGCAATGCTCCCATCGCTGACAAATCATTTGTTGATCTATTTCTTGTCCTGACCACTCACTTCAAGGGCTCGACTAGCAAAGATAAACATAAACACTATTGTTGACGCTTTAGCCGGGACCATAGTTCTGTACCCTGAGAACGGAGTCAACATGCACTGCTTCATGACACTTACCCCTTGCGCTATTTTCAATGTGATCACCCCCTTACTACAGAGCTGCTAGCTGGGATTGTGTGTACTAAAGCGAGTCCCCATTCTCAAATACAGCTGGTGAGTGTTTTCTTCCAGTCTTGAATTCAGTTTATGAAGAACATCTGCATGCTTGCTTCTACTCGCTGATGAAAATGTCCTATGGTTTCAGGCGTGGTGGACGAACAGTAACCCAGGATCACAGAGATCCACAACAACTTTTAGACGATGGGCGTAACGATGTCATGCCACTTGTCATCTGCATGACCATCATTGCCATCATCTGATCAACGCTCTTTCTAACATGTTGTAAATAACAGTTGTAACCTGCAAAGACAGCCAGTCAGTTGTCAGTCAGTCCAAAATAGCTCTCACCAGGCTAGCAAAATCTTCTTTCGACCCTTATTCATCAGGGTTGAAACTATCTCCAGTCGTCCAAGATCTCCTTATCGTGGGTCGCGATTTTCACGTGTACAGTCTTCCTTGGTTTGGGCTTAGAAACATTTCTGTTTATATTCAAAAAGTTAAAAATGAAAAAAAATGGAACGAGTAATGTTAGGGATAGAAAAACAATACTTGAGCAATAAATAATGAAAAATAAATAGGAGGTAACATACGCCTTCCCCACAAGAAGAAGTTTCCTCTCACGCTCTCCTCTTCCGTTGTCTTCCAATTCCATTGTCTTTCCAAATAGCATTATTTAGCATCGCCTTTGAACCAATAGACACTAGAGAGTAGTAACACAACATTGTGTTTTCAAATAGCATCATTTAGTGGTAGACACACTTTTAGCATGTTATTGGAATATCTAGATTTTATTGGTTAAAAGAAAATTAAACTGGATATGCGGCCTTGTTTCTATTTTGAGCAAGAAGCAACGTGACTTTTGATCAATCCATTGCATAATTACCCACACACGAGACTAACTATGCTCACAAATGTTCATGCCATGGTAATGGCCATTACAAGCATCGGAACCCAAATTTGGGTTGACCCACCAATTCCGTTGGGTCGGTTGTGTCCATATGCCCTGGCTCACTCAAAAAAAAAGAAGTGGCAGCCTGCGGGTGTCTCTAGCATGGCTGGTTTCCAGGTGAACTGCGTACCGATGCCATGGTGGTTCGTCGTCTAGGACCTGCATGTGTGGTCCAAAAACAATTGTTACCATCTGAACGCCGCTTCGTCTACCATGTTGTTGTAGATAAGTACACTTCTAAATTTGGGTATCTTCTGCTTACCCAAGCATGCTTGCATTCCTCTGCACAACCAACCCGGGATAACAACCTTCAGCAAGATGCTCTTCGGTTCCATGCACCTTATGTCGTATGACTGGGCTAGAAGTATTTGAGAGGCTGTCACTAATACGCTCACCACCTCAGATGGTAGATTTGCAGTTTCATTGCTAGTTCCTATATTTCCTTATTTTCTTTAGCAATGCTCCCATCGCTGACAAATCATTTGTTGATCTATTTCTTGTCCTGACCACTCACTTCAAGGGCTCGACTAGCAAAGATAAACATAAACACTATTGTTGACGCTTTAGCCGGGACCATAGTTCTGTACCCTGAGAACGGAGTCAACATGCACTGCTTCATGACACTTACCCCTTGCGCTATTTTCAATGTGATCACCCCCTTACTACAGAGCTGCTAGCTGGGATTGTGTGTACTAAAGCGAGTCCCCATTCTCAAATACAGCTGGTGAGTGTTTTCTTCCAGTCTTGAATTCAGTTTATGAAGAACATCTGCATGCTTGCTTCTACTCGCTGATGAAAATGTCCTATGGTTTCAGGCGTGGTGGACGAACAGTAACCTAGGATCACAGAGATCCACAACAACTTTTAGACGATGGGCGTAACGATGTCATGCCACTTGTCATCTGCATGACCATCATTGCCATCATCTGATCAACGCTCTTTCTAACATGTTGTAAATAACAGTTGTAACCTGCAAAGACAGCCAGTCAGTTGTCAGTCAGTCCAAAATAGCTCTCACCAGGCTAGCAAAATCTTCTTTCGACCCTTATTCATCAGGGTTGAAACTATCTCCAGTCGTCCAAGATCTCCTTATCGTGGGTCGCGATTTTCACGTGTACAGTCTTCCTTGGTTTGGGCTTAGAAACATTTCTGTTTATATTCAAAAAGTTAAAAATGAAAAAAAATGGAACGAGTAATGTTAGGGATAGAAAAACAATACTTGAGCAATAAATAATGAAAAATAAATAGGAGGTAACATACGCCTTCCCCACAAGAAGAAGTTTCCTCTCACGCTCTCCTCTTCCATTGTCTTCCAATTCCATTGTCTTTCCAAATAGCATTATTTAGCATCGCCTTTGAACCAATAGACACTAGAGAGTAGTAACACAACATTGTGTTTTCAAATAGCATCATTTAGTGGTAGACACACTTTTAGCATGTTATTGGAATATCTAGATTTTATTGGTTAAAAGAAAATTAAACTGGATATGCGGCCTTGTTTCTATTTTGAGCAAGAAGCAACGTGACTTTTGATCAATCCATTGCATAATTACCCACACACGAGACTAACTATGCTCACAAATGTGCATGCCATGGTAATGGCCATTACAAGCATCGGAACCCAAATTTGGGTTGACCCACCAATTCCGTTGGGTCGGTTGTGTCCAGATGCCCTGGCTCACACAAAAAAAAAAGAAGTGGCAGCCTGCGGGTGTCTCTAGCATGGCTGGTTTCCAGGTGAACTGCGTACCGATGCCATGGTGGTTCGTCGTCTAGGACCTGCATGTGTGATCCAAAAACAATTGTTACCATCTGAACGCCGCTTCGTCTACCATGTTGTTGTAGATAAGTACACTTCTAAATTTGGGTATCTTCTGCTTACCCAAGCATGCTTGCATTCCTCTGCACAACCAACCCGGGATAACAACCTTCAGCAAGATGCTCTTCGGTTCCATGCACCTTATGTCGTATGACTGGGCTAGAAGTATTTGAGAGGCTGTCACTAATACGCTCACCACCTCAGATGGTAGATTTGCAGTTTCATTGCTAGTTCCTATATTTCCTTATTTTCTTTAGCAATGCTCCCATCGCTGACAAATCATTTGTTGATCTATTTCTTGTCCTGACCACTCACTTCAAGGGCTCGACTAGCAAAGATAAACATAAACACTATTGTTGACGCTTTAGCCGGGACCATAGTTCTATACCCTGAGAACGGAGTCAACATGCACTGCTTCATGACACTTACCCCTTGCGCTATTTTCAATGTGATCACCCCCTTACTACAGAGCTGCTAGCTGGGATTGTGTGTACTAAAGCGAGTCCCCATTCTCAAATACAGCTAATGAGTGTTTTCTTCCAGTCTTGAATTCAGTTTATGAAGAACATCTGGATTCTTGCTTCTGCTCGCTGATGAAAATGTCCTATGGTTTCAGGTGTGGTGGACGCACAGTAATCCAGGATCACAGAGATCCCCAACAACTTTCAGACGATGGGTGTAACAATGTCATGCCACTTGTCATCTGCATGACCATCGTTACCATCATATGATCAAGGCTCTTTCTAACATGTTGTAAATAACAGTTGTAACCTGCGAAGACAGCCAATCAGTTGTCAGTCAGTCCAAAATAGCTCTCACCAGGATAGCAAAATCTTCTTTCGACCCTTATTCGTCACGGTTGAAACTATCTCCAGTCGTCCGGGATCTTCTTATCGTGGTCGCGATTTTCACCTGTATGGTCTTCCTTGGTCTGGGTTTAGAAACATTTCTGTTTATTTTCAAAAAGGTAAAAATGAAAAAAAAAATGTTCGGAACGAGTAGTGTTAGGGATAGAAAAACAATACTTGAGCAATAAATAATGAAAAAGAAATAGGAGGTAATATACGCCTTCCCACAAGAAGAAGTTTCCTCTCACGCTCTCCTCTTCCCTTGTCTTCTAATTCCATTGTCTTTCCAAATAGCATCATTTAGCATCGCCTTTGAACCAATAGACAATAGAGAGTAGTAACACAACATTGCATTTTCAAATAGCATCATTTAGTGGTGACACACTTGTAGCATGTTATTAGAATATCTAGATTTTATCGGTTCAAAGAAAAATAAACTGGATATGCGGCCTCGTTTCTATTTTGAGCAAGAAGAAAAGTGACTTTTTGTCAATACATTGCATAATTCCTTACACACAAGACTAACTATGCTCACAAATGTGCATGCCATGGTAATGGCTATTTTTTAAAAGCATCGGAACCCAAATTTGGGTCACCCCACCTATTTCGTTGGGTCGGTGGTATCCAGATACCCTAGCTCACTCATAAAAAAGAAGTGACGGCCAACGGGAGTCTCTAGCATGGCTGGTTTCAACGTATAGTGCGTACTGATGCTGTGGTGGTTCGTCGTCTAGGACCTTCATGCGTGATCCAAAAACAATTGTTACCATCTGAACGGCGCTTCACCTACCTTACTGTTGTAGATAAGTATAGTTATAAATTTGAGTATCCTCTGCTTACCCAAGCATGCTTGCGTTCCTCTGCACAACCAACCTGGGATAACCGCCATCTACAAGATGCTCTTCGGTTTGATGCACCTTGTGTCGTATGAATGGGCTAGAAGTGTAAGAGAGGCTGGCACTAACACACTCACCACCTCAGATGGTAGGTTTGTAGTTTCATTGCTTGTTCCTATATTTCCTTCTTTTATTTAGCAATGCTCCTATCGATGACAAATCATTTGTTGATCTATTTCTTGTCCTGACCACTCACTTCAAGGGCTCGACTGGCAAAGATAAACTCAAAAACTATTATTGACGCTTCAGCCGGGACCATAGTTTTGTACCCTAAAAACGTAGTCAACATGCACTGGTTCATAACGCTTACCCCTTGTGCTATTTTCAATGTGATCGTACCCCCTTACAACAGAGCTGCTGGCTAGGGTTGTCTATACTAAAGCGAGTCCCCATTCTCAAATACAGCAGGTGAGTGTTTTCTTCCAGTCTTGAATTCAGTTTATGAAGAACATCTGGATGCTTGCTTCTGCTCGCCGATGAAAATCTCCTCTGGTTTCAGGTGTGGTGGACGCACGGTAATCTAGGCTCATAGAGATCCCCAACAACTTTCAGAGGATAGGCGTAAAGATGTCATGCCACTTGTCCTCTGCCTGGCCACCGTTACCATCATCTGATCAACGCTCTTTCTAGCATGTTGTAAATAACAGTTGTAACCAGTGAAGACAGCCAGTCAATTGTTAGTCAGTCCAAAATAGCTCTCACCAGGCTAGCAAAATCTTCTTTCGACCCTTATTCATCAGGGTTGAAACTATCTCCAGTCGCCTCGGATCTTATTATCGTGGGTCGCGATTTTCACGTGTATAGTCTTCCTTGGTCTGGGCTTAGAAACATTTCTGTTTATTTTCAAAAAGCTAAAAATGAGAAGAAAAAATTGGGAACGAGTAATGTTAGGGATAGAAAAACAATACTTGAGCAATAAATAATGAAAAAGAAATAGGAGGTAATATACGCCTTCCCCACAAGAAGAAGTTTCCTCTCACGCTCTCCTCTTCCGTTGTCTTCCAATTCCATTGTCTTTCCAAATAGCATCATTTAGCATCGCCTTTGAACCAATAGACAATAGAGAGTAGTAACACAACATTGCATTTTCAAATAGCATCATTTAGTGGTGACACACTTGTAGCATGTTATTAGAATATCTAGATTTTATTGGTTCAAAGAAAAATAAACTGGATATGCGGCCTCGTTTCTATTTTGAGCAAGAAGAAAAGTGACTTTTGGTCAATACATTGCATAATTCCTTACACACAAGACTAACTATGCTCACAAATGTGCATGCCATGGTAATGGCTATTAAAAGCATCGGAACCCAAATTTGGGTCACCCCACCTATTTCGTTGGGTCGGTGGTATCCAGATGCGCTAGCTCACTCATAAAAAAGAAGTGGCGGCCAGCGGGTGTCTCTAGCATGGCTGGTTTCAACGTAAAGTGCATACTGATGCTGTGGTGGTTCGTCGTCTAGGACCTTCATGCGTGATCCAAAAACAATTGTTACCATCTGAACGAGCTTAACCTACCTTACTGTTGTAGATAAGTATAGTTATAAATTTGGGTATCCTCTGCTTACCCAAGCATGCTTGCATTCCTCTGCACAACCAACCCGGGATAACCGCCTTCTACAAGATGCTCTTCGGGTTGATGCACCTTATGTCGTATGAATGGGCTAGAAGTATAAGAGAGGCTGGCACTAACACACTCACCACCTCAGATGGTAGGTTTGTAGTTTCATTGCTTGTTCCTATATTTCCTTCTTGTCTTTAGCAATGCTCCTATCAATAACAAATCATTTGCTGATCTATTTCTTGTCCTGACCACTCACTTCAAGGGCTCGACTGGCAAAGATAAACTCAAAAACTATTATTGACGCTTCAGCCGGGACCATAGTTCTGTACCCTAAAAACGGAGTCAACACGCACTGGTTCATAACGCTTACCCCTTGCGCTATTTTCAATGTGATCGTACCCCCTTACAACAGAGCTGCTGGCTGGGGTTGTCTGTACTAAAGCGAGTCCCCATTCTCAAATACAGCAGGTGAGTGTTTTCTTCCAGTCTTGAATTCAGTTTATGAAGAACATCTGGATGCTTGCTTCTGCTCGCCGATGAAAATCTCCTCTGGTTTCAGGTGTGGTGGACGCACGGTAATCTAGGCTCATAGAGATCCCCAACAACTTTCAGAGGATAGGCGTAAAGATGTCATGCCACTTGTCCTCTGCCTGGCCACCGTTACCATCATCTGATCAACGCTCTTTCTAGCATGTTGTAAATAACAGTTGTAACCAGTGAAGACAGCCAGTCAATTGTTAGTCAGTCCAAAATAGCTCTCACCAGGCTAGCAAAATCTTCTTTCGACCCTTATTCATCAGGGTTGAAACTATCTCCAGTCGCCTCGGATCTTATTATCGTGGGTCGCGATTTTCACGTGTATAGTCTTCCTTGGTCTGGGCTTAGAAACATTTCTGTTTATTTTCAAAAAGCTAAAAATGAGAAGAAAAAATTGGGAACGAGTAATGTTAGGGATAGAAAAACAATACTTGAGCAATAAATAATGAAAAAGAAATAGGAGGTAATATACGCCTTCCCCACAAGAAGAAGTTTCCTCTCACGCTCTCCTCTTCCGTTGTCTTCCAATTCCATTGTCTTTCCAAATAGCATCATTTAGCATCGCCTTTGAACCAATAGACAATAGAGAGTAGTAACACAACATTGCATTTTCAAATAGCATCATTTAGTGGTGACACACTTGTAGCATGTTATTAGAATATTTAGATTTTATTGGTTCAAAGAAAAATAAACTGGATATGCGGCCTCGTTTCTATTTTGAGCAAGAAGAAAAGTGACTTTTGGTCAATACATTGCATAATTCCTTACACACAAGACTAACTATGCTCACAAATGTGCATGCCATGGTAATGGCTATTAAAAGCATCGGAACCCAAATTTGGGTCACCCCACCTATTTCGTTGGGTCGGTGGTATCCAGATGCGCTAGCTCACTCATAAAAAAGAAGTGGCGGCCAGCGGGTGTCTCTAGCATGGCTGGTTTCAACGTAAAGTGCATACTGATGCTGTGGTGGTTCGTCGTCTAGGACCTTCATGCGTGATCCAAAAACAATTGTTACCATCTGAACGAGCTTCACCTACCTTACTGTTGTAGATAAGTATAGTTATAAATTTGGGTATCCTCTGCTTACCCAAGCATGCTTGCATTCCTCTGCACAACCAACCCGGGATAACCGCCTTCTACAAGATGCTCTTCGGGTTGATGCACCTTATGTCGTATGAATGGGCTAGAAGTATAAGAGAGGCTGGCACTAACACACTCACCACCTCAGATGGTAGGTTTGTAGTTTCATTGCTTGTTCCTATATTTCCTTCTTGTCTTTAGCAATGCTCCTATCAATAACAAATCATTTGCTGATCTATTTCTTGTCCTGACCACTCACTTCAAGGGCTCGACTGGCAAAGATAAACTCAAAAACTATTATTGACGCTTCAGCCGGGACCATAGTTCTGCACCCTAAAAACGGAGTCAACACGCACTGGTTCATAACGCTTACCCCTTGCGCTATTTTCAATGTGATCGTACCCCCTTACAACAGAGCTGCTGGCTGGGTTTGTCTGTACTAAAGCGAGTCCCCATTCTCAAATACAGCAGGTGAGTGTTTTCTTCCAGTCTTGAATTCAGTTTATGAAGAACATCTGGATGCTTGCTTCTGCTCGCCGATGAAAATCTCCTCTGGTTTCAGGTGTGGTGGACGCACGGTAATCTAGGCTCATAGAGATCCCCAACAACTTTCAGAGGATAGGCGTAAAGATGTCATGCCACTTGTCCTCTGCATGACCACCGTTACCATCATCTGATCAACGCTCTTTCTAGCATGTTGTAAATCACAGTTGTAACCTGCGAAGACAGCCAGTCAATTGTTAGTCAGTCCAAAATAGCTCTCACCAGGCTAGCAAAATCTTCTTTCGACCCTTATTCATCAGGGTTGAAACTATCTCCAGTCGCCCGGGATCTTTTTATCGTGGGTCGCGATTTTCACGTGTATAGTCTTCCTTGTCTGGGCTTAGAAACATTTCTGTTTATTTTCAAAAAGCTAAAAATGAGGAAAAAAAATTGGGAACGAGTAATGTTAGGGATAGAAACACAATACTTGAGCAATAAATAATGAAAAAGAAATAGGAGGTAATATAAGCCTTCCCCACAAGAAGTTTCCTCTCACGCTCTCCTCTTCCGTTGTCTTCCAATTCCATCGTGTTTCCAAATAGCATCATTTAGCATCGCCTTTGAACCAATAGACAGTAGAGAGTAGTAACACAACATTGCATTTTCAAATAGCATCATTTAGTGGTAGACACACTTTTAGCATGTTATTAGAATATCTAGATTTTATTGGTTCAAAGAAAAATATATTTGATATGCGGCCTAATTTCTATTTTGAGCTAGAAGAAAGGTGACTTTTGATCAATACATTGCATAATTCCCTACACACGAGACTAACTATGCTCACAAATGTGCATGCCATCGTAATGGCTATTATAAGCATCAGAACCCAAATTTGGGTCGACCCACCTATTTTGTTGGGTCGGTGTTGTCCAGATGCCCTGGATCACTCAAAGAAAGAATTGGCGGCCAGCGGGTGTCTCTAGCATGGCTGGTTTCCAGGTGAAGTGCGTACCGATGTCGTGGTGGTTCATCATCTGGAACCTGCATGTGTGATCCAAAAACAATTGCTACCATCTGAACGGTGCTTCGTCTACCTTGTTGTTGTAGATAAGTACAGTTCTAAATTTGTGTATCTTCTGCTTACCCAAGCTTGCTTGCATTCCTCTGCACAACCAACCCAGGATAACCGCCTTCAGCAAGATGCTCTTCGGTTCCATGCACATTATGTCGTATGACTGGGCTAGAAGTATTTGAGAGGCTGGCACTAACACGCTCACCACCTCAGATGGTAGGTTTGCTGTTTCATTGCTTGTTCCTATATTTCCTTCTTTTCTTGAGCAATGCTCCTATCGTTGACAAATCATTTGTTGATCTATTTCTTGTCCTGACCACTCACTTCAAGGGCTTGACTAGCAAAGATAAACTTAAACACTATTGTTGACGCTTCAGCCGGGACCATAGTTCTGTACCCTGAAAACGGAGTCAACATGCACTGCTTCATGACGCTTACCCCTTGCGCTATTTTCAATGTGATCGTACCCCCTTACAACAGAGCTGCTGGCTGGGGTTGTTTGTACTAAAGCAAGTCCCCATTCTCAAATACAGCTGGTGAGTGTTTTCTTCCAGTCTTGAATTCAGTTTATGAAGAACATCTGGATGCTTGCTTCTGCTCGCTGATGAAAATGCCCTCTGGTTTCAGGTGTGGTCGACACACGGTAATCCAGGCTCATAGAGATCCCCAACAACTTTCAGACGATGGGCGTAAAGATGTCATGCCACTTGTCATCTGCATGACCATCGTTACCATCATCTCATCAACGCTCTTTCTAGAATGTTGTAAATAACAGTTGTAACCTGCGAAGACAGCTAGTCAATTGTCAGTCAGTCCAAAAGAGCTCTCACCACGCTAGCAAAATCTTCTTTCGACCCTTATTCATCACGGTTGGAACTATCTCCTGTCGTACGGGATCTTCTTATCGTGGGTCGCGATTTTCACGTGTATAGCCTTCCTTGGTCTGGGCTTAGAAACATTCCTGTTTATTTTCAAAAAGCTAAAAATGAGAAAACAAATATTGGGAACGAGTAATGTTAGCGATAGAAAAACAATACTTAGGCAATAAATAATGAAAAAGAAATAGGAGGTAATATACGCCTTCCCCACAAGAAGTTTCCTCTCCCGCTCTCCTCTTCCATTGTCTTCCAATTCCATCATCTTTCCAAATAGCATCATTTAGCATCGCCTTTGAACCAATAGACACTAGAGTGTAGTAGCACAACATTGCACTTTCAAATAGCATCATTTAGTGGTAGACACACTTTTAGCATGTTATTAGAATATCTAGATTTTATTGGTTCAAAGAAAAATAAACTTGATATGCGGCCTCGTTTCTATTTTGAGCAAGAAGAAAGGTGAATTTTGATCAATACATTGCATAATTCCCTACACATGAGACTAACTATGCTCACAAATGTGCATGCCATGGTAATGGCTATTATAAGCATCGGAACCCAAATTTGGGTCAACCCACCTATTCCGTTGGGTCGGTGGTGTCCAGATGCCCTGGCTCGCTCAAAAAAAAGAATTGGCGGCCAGCGGGTGTCTCTAGCATGGCTGGTTTCCAGGTGAAGTGCATACCGATGTCGTGGTGGTTCGTCGTCTGGAACCTGCATGCGTGATCCAAAAACAATTGCTACCATCACAAGGTGCTTCGTCTACCTTGTTGTTGTAGATAAGTATAGTTCTAAATTTGTGTATCTTCTGCTTACCCAAGCATGCTTGCATTCCTCTGCACAACCAACCCAGGATAACCGCCTTCTGCAAGATTCTCTTCGGTTCCATGCACCTTATGTCGTATGACTGGGCTAGAAGTATTTGAGAGGCTGGCACTAACACGCTCACCACCTCAGATTGTAGGTTTGCAGTTTCATTGCTTGTTCCTATATTTCCTTCTTTTCTTTAACAATGCTCCTATCGCTGACAAATCATTTGTTGATCTATTTCTTGTCCTGACCACTCACTTCAAGGGCTCGACTAGCAAAGATAAACATAAAAACTATGGTTGATGCTTCAGTCAGGACCATAGTTCTGTACCCTGAAAACGGAGTCACATGCACAGCTTCATGAAGATTACCCCTTGCGCTATTTTCAATGTGATCGTACCCTATTACAACAGAGCTGCTGGCTGGGGTTGTCTGTACTAAAGCGAGTCCCCATTCCCAAATAAAGCTGGTGAGTGTTTTCTTCTAGTCTTGAATTCAGTTTATGAAGAACATCTGGATGCTTGCTTCTGCTCTCTTATAAAAATGTCCTCTGGTTTCAGGTATGGTGGACGCACGGTAATCCAGGCTCATAGAGATCCCCAACAACTTTCAGACGATGGGCATAACGATGTCATGCCACTTGTCATCTGCATGACCATCATTACCATCATCTGATCAACGCTCTTTCTAGCATGTTGTAAATAATAGTTGTAACGTCTGAAGACAGCCAGTCAGTTGTCAGTCAGTCCAAAATAGCTCTCACCAGGCTAGCAGAATCTTCTTTCGACCCTTATTCGTCAGGGTTGAAACTATCTCCAGTCCTCCCGGATCTTCTTATCGTGGGTCGCAATTTTCACGTGTACAGTCTTCCTTAGTCTGGGCTTAGAAACATTTCTATTTATTTTCAAAAGGCTAAAAATGTAAAAAAAAATCGGGAACGAGTAATTTTAAGGATAGAAAAACAATACTTGAGCAATAAATAATGAAAAAGAAATGGTAGGTAATATACGCCTTCCCCACAAGAAGATGTTTCCTCTCACACTCTCCTCTTCCGTTGTCTTCCAATTCCGTCATCTTTCCAAATAGCATCATTTAGCATCGCCTTTGAACCAATAGACACTAGAGAGTAGTAACACAACATTGCCTTTTCAAATAGCATGTTAATAGAATATCTAGATTTTATTGGTTGAAAGAAAAATAAACTAGATATGCGGCCTCGTTTCTATGTTGAGCAAGAAGAAACGTGAGTTTTGATCAATACGTTGCATAATTCACTAAACACGAGGCTAGCTATGCTCACAAATGTGCATTCCATGGTAATTGCTGTTACAACCATCAGAACCCAAATTTGGGTCGACCCACCTATTCCAATGGGTTAGTGGTGTCCGGATGCCCTGGCTCACTCAAAAAAGAGAAGTGGCGGCCAGTGGGTGTCTCCAGCATGGATGGTTTCCAGATGAAGTGCATACCGATGCCAGGGTGGTTCGTCATCTAGGACCTGCATGTGTGATCCAAAAACAATTGTTACCATCTGAACGACACTTCGTCTACCTTGTTGTTGTCGATAAGTACAGTTCTAAGTTTGGGTATCTTGTGCTTACCAAGCATGCTTGCATTCCTCTGCACAATCTACCCCCGGGATAACAGTCTTCGGCAAGATGCTCTTCGGTTCCAGGCACCTTATGTCGTATGACTGGGCTAGAAGTATTTGAGAGGCTCACACTAATATGCTCACCACCTCAGATGGTAGGTTTGTAGTTTCATTGCTTGTTCCTCAATGTCCTTCTTGTCTTTAGCAATGCTCCTATCGCTGAAAAATCATTTTTTGATCTTTTTTTTGTCCTGACCACTCACTTCATGGGGTTGACTAGCAAAGGTAAACATAAACACTATTGTTGACGCTTTAGCCGGGACCATAGTTTTGTACCTTGAAAAAGGAGGCAACCTGCACTGCTTCATGACACTTACCCCTTGGACTATTTTCAATGTGATCGTACCCCCTTACCATAGAGCTGCTGGCTGGGACTATGCGTACTAAAGCGAGTCCCCATTCTCAAATACAGCTGGTGAGTGTTTTCTTCCAGTCCTAAATTCAGTTTATGAAGAACATATGGATGCTTGCTTTTGCTGGCTGATGAAAATGTCCTCTAGTTTCAGGTGTGGTGGACGCACGGTAATCCAGGCTCACGGAGATCCCCAAAAACTTTCAGACGATGGGTGTAACAATGTCAAGCCACTTGTCATCTGCATGACCGTCGTTACCATCATCTGATCAACGCTCTTTCTAGCATGTTGTAAATAACAGTTGTAACCTGCGAATACAGCCAGTCAGTTGTCAGTCAGTCCAAAATAGCTCTCACTAGGCGAGCAAAATCTTCTTTTGACCCTTATTCATCAGGGTTGAAACTATCTCCAGTCGTTCGGGATCTTCATATCATGGGTCGTGATTTTCACGTGTACAGTCCTCCTTGGTCTGGGCTTAGAAACGTTTCTGTTTATTTTCAAGAAGCTAAAAGTGGAAAAAAATATAGGGAACGAGTAATGTTAGGGATAGAAAAACAATACTTGAGCAATAAATAATGAAAAAGAAATACAAGGTAATATATGCCTTGCGCACAAGTAGAAGTTTCCTCTCATGGTCTCCTCTTTCGTTGTCTTCCAATTCCATCGTCTTTCCAAATAGCATCGTTTAGCATCGCCTTCGAACCAATAGACACTAGAGAGTAGTAACACAACATTGCCTTTTCAAATAGCATCACTTAATGGTAGACACACTTTTAGCATGTTAATAGAGTATCTAGATTTTATTGGTTGAAAGAAAAATAAACTCGACATGCGGCCTCGTTTCTATTTTGAGCAAGAAGAAAGGTTACATTTGATCAATACATTGCATAATTCACTAAACACGAGACTAGCTATGCTCAAAAATGTGCATGCCATGGGAATTGCTATTAGAGGCATCAGAACCCAAATTTGGGCCGACCCACCTATTCCGATGGGTCCGTGGTGTCCGAATGACGTGGCTTACTCATAAAATTGAAGTGGTGGCCAGCGGGTGTCTCTAGCGTGGACGGTTTCCAGATGAAGTGCATACCGATGCCGTGGTGGTTCGTCGTCTAGGACATGCATGCGTGATCCAAAAATAATTGTTACCATCTGAATGGCGCTTCATCTACCTTGTTTTTGTAGATAAGTATAGTTCTAAATTTGGGTATCTTCTGCTTACCCAAGCATGCTTTTATTCCTCTGCACAACCAACCCGGGATAACCGTCTTTAGCAAGATTCTCTACAGTTCCATGCACCTTATGTCATATGACTGGGCTAGAAGTATTTGAGAGACTGACACTAATGCGCTCACCACCTCAGATGGTAGTTTCGTAGTTTCATTGCTTGTTCCTCTATTTCCTTCTTTAATTTAGCAATGCTCCTATTGCTGACAAATCATATCTTTATCTGTTTCTTGTCCTGACCACAAACTTCAAGGGCTCGACTAGCAAAGATAAAGATAGATACTGTTGTTGATGCTTCAGCCGAGACCATTGTTCTGTACCCTGAAAATGGAGGCAACCTGCACCGCTTCACGGCACTTACCCCTTGCACTATTTTCAATGTGATGGTACCCCCTTACAATAGCGCTGCTGGCTAGGACTATGCTTAATAAAGCGAGTCCCCTTTCTCAAATACAGCTGGTGAGTGTTTTCTTCCTATCTTGAATTTAGTTTATGAAGAACATCTCGATGCTTGCTTCTGCTCGGTGATGAAAACGTCCTCTGGTTTCAGGTGTGGTGGACGCACGGTAATCCAGGCTCACGAAGATCCCCAACAACTTTCTGTCGATGGGTGTAACAATGCCATACCACTTGTCATCTGCATTACCATCGTTACCATCATCTGATCAGCGCACTTTCTAGCATGTTGTCAATAACAGTTGAAACCTGCGAAAGGCAGGCAGACAGTTGTCAGCCAGTCCAACCTAGCTCTCACCAGGCTAGC
Organism: Triticum dicoccoides; assembly: GCF_002162155.2. Taxonomy (NCBI): domain Eukaryota; kingdom Viridiplantae; phylum Streptophyta; class Magnoliopsida; order Poales; family Poaceae; genus Triticum; species Triticum dicoccoides. The sequence goes on from NC_041381.1 coordinate 701,251,135, forward strand.
AAAATCTTCTTTCAACCCTTATTCATCAGGGTTGAAACTATGTCCCGTCGTCCAGGATCTTCTCATCGTGCATCGTGATTTTCACGTGTACGGTCTTCCTTGGTCTAGAATTAGAAACATTTCAGTTTATTTTTAAAAATCTAAAAATGGAAGAAACATAAATATATTGGGAACGAATAATGTTAGGGATAGAAAATCAATACTGGAGAAATAACTAATGAAAAAGAAATAGGAGTTAATATACGCAATGCCCACAAGAAGAAGTTTCCTCTCATGCTCTCTTCTTCTGTTGTCTTCCAATTCCATCGTCTTTCCAAATAGCATCGTTTAGTATTGCCTTTGAATCAATAGACACTAGAGAGTAGTAACGCAATATTGCCTTGTCAAATAGCATCATTTAGTGGTAGACACACTTTTAGCATGTTATTAGAATATCTAGATTTTATTGGTTCAAAGAAACATAAACTGGAGATGCGGCCTCGTTTCTATTTGAGCAAGAAGAAAGGTGACTTTTGATCAATACATTGCATGATTCACTAAACATGAGACTAACTATGCTCACAAATGTGCATGCCATGGTAATGGCTATTACAAGCATCGGAACCCAATTTTTGGTCGACCCACGTATTCTGATGGGTCGATGGTGTCTGGATCCCCTAGCTCACTCAGAAAATAGAAGTGGCGGCCAGCGGGTGTCTCCAGCTTGGATGGTTTCCAGTTGAAGTGCATACCAATGCCGTGGTGGTTCGTCGTCTGAACGGCGCTTCGTCTACCTTGTTGTTGTAGATAACTACAATTTTCAATTGGGGTATCTTCTACTTACCCAACCTGCTTGCATTCCTCTGTGCAACCAATCCAGGATAACCATGTTCAGCACGATGCTCTTCGGTTCCATGCACCTTATGTCGTATGACTAGGCTAGAAGTATTTGAGAGGCATGTGCAAATGCACTCACCACCTCAGATGGTAGGTTCGCAGTTTCATTGCGTATTCCTCTATTTCCTTCTTTTACTTAGCAATGTTCCTATCGCTGACAAATAATTTGTTGATGTATTTCTTGTCCTAACCACTCACTTCAGGGCTTGACTAGCAAAGATAAACATAAACACTATTGTTGGCGCTTCAGCCGAGACCATAGTTCTGTACCGTGAAAACGGAGGCTACCTGCACTGCTTCACGACCCTTACCCCTTGCGCTATTTTCAATGTGATGGTACCCCCTTACAACAGTGCTGCTGGCTGGGAGTGTGCGTACTAAAGGGAGTCCTCATTCTCAAATACAGCTGGTGAGTATTTTCTTCCAGTCTTGAATTCAGTTTATGAAGAACACAACATTGCCTTTTCAAATAGCATCATTTAGTGGCAGACACACTTTTAGCATGGTATTAGAATATCTAGATTTTATTGGTCCAAAAATAAATAAACTGGACATGCGGCCTCGTTTCCATTTTAAGCAAGAAAAAAGGTGACTTTTGATCAATACATTGCATAACTCACTAAACACAAGACTAACTATGCTCACAAATGTGCATGCCATGGTAATGGCTATTACAAGCATCGGAACCCAAATTTGGGTCGACCCACTTATTACATGGGTCGGTGGTGTCCGGATGCTTGGGCTCACCCAAAAAATGGAAGTGGCGGCCAGCTGCTCCACCATGGCTGGTTTCCAGATGAAGTGCATCGATGCCATGGTGGTTCGTCGTCTAGGACCTGCATGCGTGATCCAAAAAGAAACGTTACCATCTGAACGATGCTTTGTCTACCTTGTTGTTGTATATAAGTACAATTCTAAATTTGGGTATCTCCTGCTTACCAAAGCATGCTTTCATTCCTTTGCACAACCAACCCGGGATAACCGTCTTCAGAAAGATGCTCTTCGGTTCCATGGACCTTATGTCGTATGACTGGGATAGAAGTATCTCAGAGGCTGGCACTAATGCGCTCACCATGTCAGATGGTCGGTTCGCAGTTTCATTGCTTCTTCCTCTATTTCCTTATTTTCTTTAGTAATGTCCCTATCACTGACAGACCATTTGTTGATCTATTTCTTGTCCTAACCACTCACTTCAAGGGATCGACTAGCAAATATAAACATAAACACTGTTGTTGACGCTTCAGCCGAGACCATAGTAACGTACCCTGAAAACGGAGGCAACCTGCACTGCTTCACGGCTATTACCCCTTGAGCCATTTTAGATGTGATGGTACCCCCTTACAACAGCGCTGCTGGCTGGGACTGCACGTACTAAAGGAGTCCCCATTATCAAATACAGCTCGTGAGTGTTTTCTTCCAGTCTTGAATTCAGTATATGAAGAACATCTTGATGCTTGCTTCTGCTCGCTGATAGAAACTTTCTCTGGTTTCGAGAGTGGTGTACGCACGATACTCCATGCTCAAGGAAATCCCCAACAACTTTCAGTTGATAGGCGTAATGTTGTCGTGGCACTTGTCATCTAGGAACCTCCATGACCATCGTTACTATCAACCGATTAGTGCTCTATCTAGAATGTTGTACATAACAGTTGTAACTTGCGAAAGGCAAGCAGGCAGTCAGTTGTCAGTCAGTCCAACCTAGCTCTCACCAGGCAAGAAAAATCTTCTTTCGACCCTTATTCATCAGTGTTGAAAGTATCTCCAGTCGTCTGGAATCTTCTTATCGTGCATCGTGATTTCGACGTGTACAGTCTTCCTTGGTCTGGATTAGAAACATTTCTTTTTATTTTCAAAAAACTAAAAATGGAAGAAAAATTAATGTATTCGGAACTAATAATGTTAGAGATAGGAAACCAATACTTGAGCAATAAATAATTAAAAAGAAATAGGATGATATATTCGCCTCGCCAAAAAGAAGAAGTTTCCTCTCACGCTCTCCACTTCCGTTGTCTTCCAATTCCATCCTCTTTCCAAATAGCATAATTTAGCATCATCTTTAAACCAATAGACACTAGAGAGTAGTAACACAACATTGCCTTTTCAAATAGCATCATTTAGTGGTATACACACTTTTAGCATGTTACTAGAATATTTTGATTTTATTGTTTCAAAGAAAAATAAACTGGACATGCGGCCTCGTTTCTATTTTGAGCAAGAAAAAAGGTGAATTTTGTTCAATACATTGCATAATTCACTAAATATGAGACTAACTATGCTTACAAATGGGCATGCCATGGTAATGGATATTACAAGCATCGTACCCAAATTTGGGTCGACCCACCTATTCCGATGGGTCTGTGGTGTCCCGTGGCCATGGCTCAGTCAAAATATAGAAGTGGCGGCCAACGGGTGTCTCCAGCATGGCTGGTTTCCGGATGAAGTGTATACCGATGCCGTGGTGGTTCCTCATCTAGGATCTGCATGCGTGATCCAAAAACAATTGTTACCATATGAACGGCGCTTCATCTACCTTGTTGTTGTAGATAAGTACAATTCTAAAGTTTGGTATCTTCTGCTTACCCAAGCTTGCTTTCATTCCTCTGCACAACGAAAACGGGATAATTGTCTTCAGCAAGATGCTCTTCGGCAGCATGCACCTTATGTCGTATGACTGGGCTAGAAGTATTTCAGAGGCTGGCACTAATGCGCTCACCACCTCAGATGGTAGGTTCGTAGTTCCATTGCTTGTTCCTCTATTCCTTTATTTCTTTAGCAATGCTGATATCCCTGACAAACTATTTGTTGATCTATTTCTTGTCCTGAACACTCACTTCAAGGGCTCGACCAGCAAAGATAAACATAAACACTCTTGCTGACGCTCCAGTCGAGACCATAGTTCTGTACCCTCAAAACGGAGGCAACCTACACTACTTCATGGTGCTTAACCCTTGCGCTATTTTTTGATGTGATGGTACCCCCTTACAACAGCACTGCTGGCTGGGACTGTGCGTACTAAAGCGAGTCCCCATTCTCAAATTCAGCTGGTGAGTGTTTTCTTCTAGTCTTGAATTCAGTTTATGAAGAACATTTGGATGCTTGCTTGTGCTCGCTGATGAATAGGTCCTCTGGTTTTAGGTGTGGTGGACGCACGATACTCCAGGCTCAAGAAGATCCCCAACAAATATTAGATAAAGGGCGTAACGATGTTGTGCCACTTGTCATCTACATGACCATCGTTACCATCATCTGATCAGCGCTCTGTCTAGCATGTTGTAAATAACAGTTGTAACATGTGGAAGGCAGGCAGGCAGGCAGTTATCAGTCAATCCAACCTATCTCTCTCTAGGCTAGCAAAAACTTCTTTCGACCCTTATTCATCAGAGTTGAAACTATCTCCAGTCGTCCAGGATCTTCTTATCGTGTGTCGTCATTTTCACGTGTACAATCTTCCTTGGTATGGAATTAGAAACATTTCTGTTTATTTTCAGAAAGCTCGAAATGGAAGAAAAATAAATATATTGGGAACGAATAATGTTAGGCATAGAAAAACAATACTTGAGCAATAGACAATGAAAAAGAAATAGGAGGTAATATACGCCTCGCCCATAAGAAGTAGTTTCCTCTCACACTCTCCTCTTTCGTTGTCCAAGTCCATCGTCTTTCCAAATAGCATCATTTAGAATCACCTTTGAACCAATAGACACTAGAGAGTAATAACACAACATTGCCTTTTCAAATAGCATCATTTAATGGTAGATACACTTTTAGCATGGTATTAGAATATCTACATGTTATTGGTTCAAAGAAAAATAAACTGGACATGCGGCCTCCTTTCTGTTTTGAGCAAGAAGAAAGGTGACTTTCGATCACTACATTGCATAATTCACTAAATATGAGACTAACTATGCTCACAAATGGGCATGACATGGTAATGGCTATTACAAGCATCAGAACCCAAATTTTGGTCGACCCACCAATTCCGATGGGTCGGTGGTGTCCGGCTGCCCTGACTCACTCAAAAATTAGAAGTGGCGGTCAGTGGGTGTTTCCAGCATGGCTGGTTTCCATATATTGTGCATACCGATGCTGTGGTGGTTCATCATCTAGGACCTGCATGCGTGATCCAAAACAACTTTTACCATCTGAAAGGCGCTTCGTCTACCTTGTTGTTGTAGAGAAGTACAGTTATAAATTTATGTAACTTCTGCTTACCCTAGCATGCTTTCATTCCTCTACACAACCAACCCGGGATGACCGTCTTCAGCAAGATGATCTTTGGTTCCATGCACCTTATGTCTGGATGCTTGCTTCTGCTCACTGATGAAAATGTCCTATGGTTTTAGGTGTGGTGGACGCACGGTACACCTGGCTCAAGGAGATCCCCAACAACTTTTAGATGAAGGGTGTAACGATGTCGTGCCACTTGTCATGTATGAACCTGCACGTCCATTGTTACCATCATCTGATCAGCGCTCTATCTAGCATGTTGAAAATAATAGTTGTAACCAGCGAAAGGCAGGCAGGCAGGCAGTTGTCAGTCAGTCCAACGTAGCTCTCACTAGGGTAGAAAAATTATCTTTCGACCCTTATTCATCAGGGTTGAAACTATCTCCAATCGTCTGGGATCTTCTTATTGTGCGTCGTGATTTTCACGTGTACAGTCTTCCTTGGTCTGGAGTTAGAAACATTTTTGTTTATTTTCAAAAAGTTAAAACTGGAAGACAAATAAATATATTGGCAACAAATAATGTTAGGGCATATAAAAACAACACTTGAGCAATAAATAATGAAAAAGAAATAGGAGGTAATATACGCCTCGCCCACAAGAAGTTTCCTCTCACGCTCTCCTCTTTCGTTGTCTTCCAATTCCATCGTCTTCACAAATAGCATCATTTAGCATCGCCTTTGAACCCATAGACACTAGAGTGTATTAACACAAAATTGCCTTTTCAAATAGCAAAAATTAGTGGTAGACACACTTTTAGCATGTCATTAGAGTATCTAGATTTTATTGTTTTAAAGAAAAGTAAACTGGACATGCGGCCTTGTTTCTATTTTGAGAAAGAAGAAAGGTGACTTTTGATCAATACATTGCATAATTCACTAAACATGAGAATAACTATGCTCACAAATGTGCATGCCATGGTAATGGCTATTACAAGCATCGGAACGCAAATTTGGGTCGACTCACCTATTCTGATGGGTCGGTTATGTCCGGATGTCCTCGCTCACTCAAAAAATTGAATTGGCGGCAAGCAGGTGTCTCCAGCATGGTTGGTTTCTAGATGAAGTGCATACCAATGCCGTGGTGGTTCATCGTCTAGGATGTGCATGTGTGATCTAAGAACAATTGTTACCAATCTAACGGCCCTTCATCGACCTTGTGGTTGTAGATAACTACAGTTCTAAATTTGGGTATCTTTTGCTTACCCAAGCATGTTTGCATTCCTCTGCACAACCAACCCGGGATAACCGTGTTCGGCAAGATGCTTTTTGGTTCCATGCACCTTATGTCGTATGACTGGGCTAGAAGTATTTCAGAGGCTGGCACTAATGCGCTCACCATCTCAGATGGTAGGTTTGCAGTTTCATTGCTTGTTCCTCTATTTCCTTCTTTTCTTTAGCAATGCTCCTATCGCTGCAAATCATTTGTTGATCTATTTCTTGTCCTGGCCACTCACTTCAAGGGCTCGACTAGCAAATATAAACATAAACACTATTGTTGACACTTTAGCCTAGACCATAGTTCTGTACCCTGAAAACAGAGGCAACCTGCACTGCTTCACGGCGCTTAATTACCCCTTAATCTATTTTCGATGTGATGGTACCCCCTTCCAATAGCGCTGCTGGCTGGGACTGCGCGTACTAAAGCGAGTCCCCATTCTCAAATACAGCTAGTGAGTGTTTTCTTCCAGTCTTGAATTCAGTTTATGAAGAACATCTAGATGCTTGCTTCTGCTCACTGATGAAAGCGTCATATGGTTCCAGATGTGGTAGACCCACGGTACCCCAGGCTCACGGAGATCCCCAAAAACTTTCAGATGAAGGGCGTAACGATGTCGTGCCACTTGTCATCTAGGAACCTGCATGACCATCATTACGGTCATCTAATCAGTACTCTGTCAAGCATGTTGTAAATAACAATTGTAACCTACGAAAGGCAGGTAGTCAGTCAGTTGTCAGTCAGTCCAACCTAGCTCTCACAAGGCTAGCAAAATTTCTTTTGACCCTTATTCATCAGGGTTGAAACTATCTCTGGTCGTCCGCAATCTTCTTATTGTGCATCATGATTTTCACGTGTACGGTCATCCTTGGTCTGGAATTAGAAACATTTCTGTTTATTTTCAAAAAACTAAAAAAGCAAGACAAATAAATATATTGGCAACCAATAATATTAGGGATATAAAAACAATACTTAAGCAATAGATAATGAAAAAGAAATAGGAGGTAATATATGCCTCGCCAACAAGAAGAAGTTTCCTCTCACGCTCTCCTCTTCCGTTGTCTTCCAATTCTATCATCTTTCCAAATAGCATCATTAACATCGCCTTTGAACCAATAGACACTAGAGAGTAGTAACACAACATTGCCTTTTCAAATAGCACTATTTAGTGGTAGACACACATTTACCGTGTTATTAGAATATCTAAATTTTATTGGTTTAAAGAAAAATAAACTAGACATGCGGCCTTTTTTCTATTTTGAGCAAGAAGAAATGTGACTTTTGATTAATAATTGCATAATTCACTAAACACAAGACTAATTATGCTCACAAATGTGCATGCCATGGTAATGGCCACTACAAGCATCGGAAACCAAATTTGGGTCGACCCACCTATTCCGATCGGTCGGTGGTGTTGGGATGCCCTGGCTCACTACAAAAATAGAAGTGTCGGCCAGCGGGTGGCTCCAGCATGGCTGGATTCTAGATGAAGTGCATACCGATGCCGTGGTGGTTCATCATCTAGGACCAGCATGCGTGATCCAAAAACAATTGTTACCATCTGAACGGCACTTCATCTACCTTGTTGTTGTAGATAAGTACAGTTCCAAATTTGGGTATCTTCTGCTTACCCAAGCATGCTTTCATTCCTCTGAACAACAAACCTGGGATAACCGTCTTCAGAAATATGCTCTTCGGTTCCATGCACCTTATGTCCTATGACTAGGCTAGAAGTATTTCAGAGGCTGGCACTAATGCTCTCACCACCTCAGATGGTAGGTTCGTAGTTTTTTTGCTCGTTCCTCTATTTCCTTCTTTTCCTTAGCAATGCCCCTATTGCTGACAAATCATGCATTGATCTATTTCTTGTCCTGACCACTCACTTCAAGGGCTCGACTAGCAAAGATAAACATAAACATTGTTGTTGACACTTTAGTCGAGACCATAGTTTTGTACCCTGAAAACGGAGGCACCCTACACTGCTTCACGACGCTTACCCCTTGCGCTATTTTCAATGTGATGGTACCCCCTTACAACAGCGCTGCTGGCTGGGACTGCGCGTACTAAAGCGAGTCCCCATTCTCAAATACAGCTGGTGTGTGTTTTCTTGCATTATTGAATTAAGTTAATGAAGAACATCTGGATGCTTGCTTCTGCTTGCTGATGAAAAATTCCTCTGGTTTCAGGTGTGGTGGATGCACGGTACTCTAGGCTCAAGGAGATCCCCAACAACTTTCAGATGATGGGTGAGGGAGTCCTGGATTGAGGGGTCCTCGGACAGCCGGACTATATACATGGACCAGACTATTGGGCTATGAAGATACAAGATAGAAGACTTCGTCCCGTGTCCGGATGGGACTCTCCTTTGCGTGGAAGGCAAGCTTGGCGATTTGGATATGTAGATTCCCTTCTCTGTAACCAACCTTGTGTAACCCTAGCCCTCTCTGTTGTCTATATAAACCAGAGGGTTTAGTCCATAGAGAACAATCATAATCATAGGCTAGCTTCTAGGGTTTAGCCATTACGATCTCGTGGTAGATCAACTCTTGTAATACTGATATCATCAAGATCAATCAAGCAGGAAGTAGGGTATTACCTCCATAGAGAGAGCCCGAACCTGGGTAAACATCGTGTCCCCCGCCTCCTGTTACCATTAGCCTTAGACGCACAGTTCGAGACCCCCTACCCGAGATCCGCCGGTTTTGACACCGACATTGGTGCTTTCATTGAGAGTTCCACTGTATCGTCACTAGAAGGCTTGATGGCCTCATCAATCATCTACAACAACGCAATCCAGGGGGAGATCTTTCTCCCCGGACAGATCTTCGTATTCCGCGGCTTTGCACTGCGGGACAACTCGCTCGGCCATCTAGAGCAGATCGATAGCTACGCCCCTGGCCATCAGATTAGATTTGGAAGCCTGAATTTTGTGGCCGATATCCACGAAGACTTGATCTTCGAGGGATTCGACCCACTGATGGCTCCCCCCTACCCCCACTGGCGACACTCGGGAGATAGCGCCTGAAACCGCTCTGGCCCTAGATCCAAAACAGATCACGTCGTCCGAAGACGGGAAGCCTGACCCCGCCTCAAAAACTGTGAATTCAGCGGCGCTTGATCCACAAACATACCCAATATCAAGCTGGGCCGGTGTCGCCGGAACCTCGGACTTATCTCCGGCGATAGGTTCTGGACCGCATACATCCGCGTCCATCGAACCTGACTGGGCGCCGATCTTGGAGTTCGACTCCGCGGGCATCTTCCAACACTCACCTCTAGGTGATGTGTTAAACTCACTAAAATCTCTCTCCTTGTTAGGAGATTCTCGGCCGAACTATGTCCGGCTTGAGTGGGAAGCGGACGACGAAGAAGTTCGTTACCCACCCACCACCCACTTGATAGCCACTGTCGACGACTTAACTAACATGCTTGATTTTGACTCTGAAGACATCGACGCTATGGATGACGATGTCGGAGAGGAGGAGATGCAAGAGCCACCACGCATAGGGCGTTGGACGGCCACCTCCTCGTATGACGTATATATGGTCGATACACCCAAGGAAAACAATGGCACTGACAAAAAAGATCTAGTTGAGGATAAGCCTCCTGAGAAACAGCCAAAGCGCTGACGTCAGCGGCGCCACTCTAAACCACGCCATGGCAAAAACAGTGATACCGGCACAAGAGAAAATAATACTCCGGACGACGCCGAAGACAATGAAGACCCTGCAGACCCAGCAACGGAGCGTGGCAAGCGATATGACGGTGAACACAGTCCAGGGCTCCTGTCCGACCACAGCGACGCCGAAGATACCAACTATCAACCCGCCTCCTATGAGGAGATTAGTCAGGGCGACGATGCATTTATCGTCCCGGAAAAATCTTTGGAACAAAAGTGCCTACACCAGAGACTTATCGCCATCGCGAGGAGCTTGAAGAAGCAGAAGCAGCGGCTCAAAGCCGCACAGGATACGCTCAATGATAGATGGAACTAAGTGCTCGATACCGAGGAACAATACAGCGGTAATCACCAAACAAAGAGCTATCCTAAGCGAAAACTGCTGCCCGATTTTGATGACGAGACTTTTGCACCCATAACGCCGAAAAATAATACGGCCAACAAGCCGGACCGACCACCACGTGGTTGAGACAGAGCGGCTAGCAACACCGCACACAAACCCGCGCCCCCTCCCCGTAAAGGAAGGGAGGTTGCGACTCAGGACCATGAACACGATCTACCTGAGAACATGGACAGAAAGGCTGGCAGAACCAGGTCCATCTATGGATCCATGGAACGTACTCCTACAAAGGACCATGATTATCAAACCAAATATGCCTGTCACTTACCATTTCGGAACCAACACCGAACATTACAACCGTCGGACCCATGCCACGACACAGCCAAATACAGGGGGTGCCGCGCACCCCCTATGCTTCACCGATGAGGTGTTGGATCATGAATATCCACAAGGGTTTAAACCCAAAAATATAGAGGCATACGACGGACCGACAGACCATGCAGTCTGGATAGAAGACTTTATTCTTCATATCCACATGGCTCGCGAAGATGATCTCCACGCCATCAAATACTTACCCCTCAAGCTAAAAGGACCAGCTCGGCACTAGCTGAAAAGCCTCCCCGAAAATTCCATTGGAAGCTGGGAGGAACTTGAGGACACTTTTCGGGCCAATTTTCAAGGGACCTATGTCCGACCTCCGGATGCAGACTATCTAAGTCACATAATCCAACAACCCGGAGAGTCAGCCCGTAAACTTTGGAACCGGATTCTCACTAAGAAGAACCAAATCATCGACTGTCCGGACGCCGAAGCCTTAGCGGCCTTCAAACACAGTATCCGGGATGAATGGCTAGCCAGACATCTCGGCCAAGAAAAGCCAACGACAATGGCAGCCCTAACTACACTCATGACCCACTTTTTGCGCGGGTGAGGACAGCTAGCTAGCTCGTAGTAGCACCAGCGATTCTAGCACATCTGAAGCCAGGGATGGCAATGGAAAGCCACGACGCAGTAAAAACAAACGTCGAAACAACGAAGAAAGCCCATACAATACAGCGGTAAACGACAGATTCAGGGGATCCAGACCCGGTCAATGGAAAAAGACATTCAAAGGCAACAACGATGGTCCATCCAGCCTAGATAAAATTCTAGATAGGCCATACCAGATTCACAGCACTCCCGACAAACCAGCTAATCATACCAACAGAGAATGTTGGGTCTTCAAGCAGGCAGGCAAGCTCAACGCCGAACACAAAGGGAAGGGACGTCAAAGCGGAGACAAGGACGAATCTCACCAGCCAAACACGGGGGGGACAGAAGAAATTTCCACTGGAGATCAAAACAATGAACATGATCTATGTCACTCATATCCCAAAGAGGGAGCGCAAAAAGCGCACTCCGAGAAGTCTATGCTGTCAAGCCTGTCGCCCCCAAATTCAACCCATGGTCGGCCTGTCCGATCATCTTCGATCGTAGGGATGATCTGTTTAGTATCCGTCACGGAGGTTTGGCTGCCTTAGTGCTTGACCAAATAATCGACGGATACCACCTCACCCGAGTCCTTATGGACGCAGGCAGTAGTCTCAATCTGATATATCAGGAAACTTTCCATAAGATGGGGATAGACCCGTCAAGAATCAAGCCAAGCAGCACTACTTTTAAAGGAGTTATACCGGGCGTAAAAGCCCGCTGCATGGGCTCCCTAACATTGGAAGTCGTATAAGGCTCTCCTAACAACTTTCAAAGCGAAGAGTTGATCTTCGACATAGCTCCGTTCCGAAGCGGCTATCATGCACTACTCGGAAGAACGGCCTTCACCCGTTTTAATGCAGTCCCGCATTATGCTTATCTAAAAATCAAAATGTTCGACCTCGCGACGCCATTACGGTTAGTGGAAACACAGAGCGCTGGCTTCGTACAGAAGAGTATACAATGTCTTTGGCAGTCGAAGCACAAAACAACCTCTTCAAAACAAACAAATCATCGGTCATTAAGACCGTAGACACGACTAAACATGGCTGGCGCACATCTAAGTGCGGCAGCTCATACAAACCTGAGCTCGAGTAGCAGACATGCCCCCACCGACTGCCCCATAAGGAGATAGCCCACGCGCCACATACACATAAATGTACACCTAAAATAACTTGGGTGACACCGGGGGCACACTGCGCACAAAAAGTCCATAGTTCGTCTAGACCCCATTCGGACTTCAGAAGTTATATCTCCCGGTTCATTAAACGAACCAGTTTTATTCACGGCCACACCAGCCTCTTTCACCTGGTTTTCTCCCCTTTTTACAGATGGTCGCCTATTATACCCTTCAAGGACACTTCACAATGGATAAAAAGGCGCAGACGTGCAGCAGGGCCCCGCATTAAGGTTTCTTTTTTTAGATTAAGACCCTGTGTAAACTGTTTTATCTCTTTTTGTTTTATACTTTCCTGGCATAAAAAATGTCCAAGGTGGTTATCGGCATTATCTATAACAATACGGCTCGCCGTCTTCATGATGGAGGTTACAGAAGCAACTTGATTCATAATGGGTGTGAAATTTCATTTTCTCACCACCAGCGCTCTTTCCCCACACCAGACTGCCACATGTGCCTTGAATCCAGGGTCCATTACCAGGGGCTGTATTCAGCCCGGTATATGGTTAAAAGTCTGAACACCTTACGGAGTGTTCGACGTCGCGAGTTTGTTTTTATATGCATCAGCTCCGAATCATGTCTTTGGTCAATAGTTGGGTTGCCCGGCTCCTATGCTTGCTACCCTACGTTCCGCTATATCGGCTAGGGTAGTAAAGGGGGAACTACTGCGATTATGTCCTGGTTCTTCCAGATGAGCACCTCAGTAGAGAAAGCCGAAAAGTGACTATCATGATGCGGCGAGAGCTGGTAAACCACTCGATGACTCATTGGGATCCTCGCGATTCCTTCCGCATTAACAAAGGACCTATTTTCCGGTCATGTATGAACAACGCACTGTACTCAGACAACTGCGTACATACCAGGGGCTATATATTAGCCCCACTGTCAAACTCCTATGGATAAGTGAAAGTGTTAAAGCCCTATAGTCCGATTGCCTGGTTCGCCGCATTGACACCTCCTTAAATGGACCAAGACGTTGGATTAAGAGTGATCAATTATTCTCCGAACACCCCCGCATTATACGCGAGGGGGATGAAGCCGACGACTGGTAAACTTTCAGATTATATATATATATATATACAAAACGGCCGCACAGGAGGCGCTAAAATACTTTCTAGGAAAAAGTATAAATAAAGCCTTCACTTATTATAAGCATTGTTTTTACAATTTTGATACATTTTACTCGAACATAATATTTTTCGAGCACTGGCCCTCTATCAAGCGAGCAGTGCATAAGTTTGATCAATGATAATTTCAATCACTTTTCCTAGCATCATGACAACAACTCTTTCTCATAAGACTTTTCATGTTAAAGTAGCAACCAATTCACATGTTAAGGCTCAAACAATGAATTCTCTTGAAACTCAACAACCTATATTCTCAGTCACCAAGCAATTGCAATTCAAGTTATTGAACAAATTCTAAGTAAGAGCTCCACATAATCAATCATCATATAGTCTTCCATGATTGCTACTACTCAAAGCATATTCTTACAACAAACGGCATCCATCGAACACAGAGAAAGATAGGGGCTTAATATTTTTCCTCCCAACTCATTTATCATAAAGATAATTGTCAACAATAATAAATCATGATCAAATATATTTGACTGGTCATATGTGCCTAGATCTTTCCCCACCACATGATGCTTGCCAACTAGAGAATAATCGAGGTTGAAATGAGAATTTATACTATTGACTCTTTGCATAAAAGTAAATACTGAAAAGTAAAAGATAGGCTCTTTACAGAGGGAAGCAGAGGTTGTCATGCACTTTTTATTTGGATGCCCACGCTCTTAAAGCAAAGGAACGTCACATTATATTGCCCCTTATGTGGCAGACCCGTTGACTAAACCTCTCTCACAAGTAAAACATGATCACACCTTAGTACTCTTTGGGTGTTAATCACATGGCGATGTGAACTACATTATTGACTAGTAAACTCTTTGGGTGTTAGGCACATGATGATGTGAACTATGGGTGTTAATCACATGGTGATGTGAACTAGATTATTGAATTTAGTTCAAGTGGGAGACTGATGGAAATATGCCCTAGAGGTAAAAATAAAGTTGCTATTATTATATTTCCTTATTCATGATAAAGGTTTATTATTCATGCTAGAATTGTATTTACCGGAAACTAAAATACACATGTGTTGATACATAAAAAAATACCACGTCCGTAGTGACACTACTAGAAAAAGGCCTGTTAGTAGCGCACATATTTTGCCTATTAATGGCGCACTATAGGTGTGCCACTATTACCACGCCACTAGTAACAAATACTAATGGCGCACCTCTGATGCGTCATTAGTATTGCAGGTAACAGTGGCGCAACGTGTAGTGCGCCATTACTATTGCTACAGGTGCGCCACTAGTAAAAAAATTGAAATTTTTTGATTTTGTTACGAATTTTGAGGGCGGGGAAATAGTAGTGGCGCACCATATAACCCCCACCGTGTGGCATTGCTATTTTTGAATTTTGAATTTGGATCTGGATCACGATTTTTTTGCCCTTTTTTGCTTGTTTTTTTTGCTCATTTTTTTGCAGGATATTTTTTCAAATTTTGTTCTCATTTTTTGGATCTTGTACATTCTTTTGTCGGAGAGGAGTTCGCCGTGAGGAGGGCCAAGGAGAGACCGTGAGGAGAGGAGGGAGGAGGAAGAGGTCACCGGAGAAGAGCTCGAGGAGGTTATCGGAGAGGAGCTCGCCTACATCGTCGGAGAGGAGGAGGAGGTCGCCGGAGAGGAGTTCACCGGAGAGGATGGAAGAGAAACCGTGAGGGGAGG
>NC_041381.1:701266553-701271072 GCF_002162155.2 Triticum dicoccoides
GAGGAGGGAGGAGGAGCTCACCGGAGAGGAGGGAGGAGAAACCGTGAGGGCAAGGGAGGAGAGGAGGGAGAGGAGGTCGCCGGAGAGGGGGAGGAGGAGGAGGTCACAGGAGAGGAGGAGGGCAGTATGGTGGAGGAGAGGAGGGGAGATGGTGCGGAAGAGAGTAGGAGATGAAGGGGAGGAGAGGATCCCGCCCAGCCATATTTACGGCATAGTAATGGCGCACCGTGGGCAGGTGCGCCATTACTAACTTTATTTTATTTTATTTTATTTGATTTATTTTGAATTTGGAAGGCGGGAAGATAGTAATGGCGCAACATGGGCAGGTGCGTCATTACTAAGTTTGATTTTTTTGAATTTTGCTGCCTCTCCAGATCTTGAAAGCCCCGTAACTTTTTTATGTTAGGTTTTTGAGGATTTCAAAAATGTTCAACGGGGTTCCCCCGATTTAATTCGGATGTAACTTTTCAAGTAGATGATTTTTCATATAAAAACTTTTTAATCCGAGTTCGTATGCAAAAGTTATGCCCATTTTACTAAATTCCAGAGAGATTTTGCAAATAAATTCGAAATTCATATTTGTAAATTTTCCCAACAACTAGACCACATATCACATGAGAAACTTATTTTCTTTTATTTTTTTTGACATTTCCATCATTTTTTTTAAACTGAAAAGGCGGTCCGGGGGGTTGCATTTGGTGGAATTTTTGGTGAAAGTTAGTAATGGCGCACCATGGGTGTGGTGTATCATTACTAGTTAAAACTAGTAATGGCGCACCACACCCACCGTGCGCCATTATTAACTTTAAAAAAAATTGCTAGTAGTGGCGCACCGAGGGTGTGGTGCGCCATTACTAGTTAAAATAGTAATGGCGCACTATCCCCTGGTGCGCCATTTCTAGTTTTGAAAAAAAATAAAAAATTGTTAGTAGTGGCGCACCGTGAATGTGGTGCGCCATTAGTATTTAGAGTTTAATGGCGCCATTAATGTCCATATTAGCTATAGCCGTTTTCCTAGTAGTGTGAGCCTCTACTAGACTTGCTCGGTGATCAAAAGATGGTTAAGATTTTCTAACCATAGACATGTGTTGTCACTTGATAACGGGATCACATCATTAGGAGAATGATGTAATGGACAAGACCCATCCGTTAGCTTACCATATGACCATTCAATTTATTGCTACTGCTTTCTTAATGCCAATACATGTTTCTTCGACCATGATATCATGCAACTCCCGAATACTGGAAGAATACCTTTTGTGCTATCAAATATGACAACGTAAATGGGTGATCATAAAGATGCTCTACAAGTATCTTCGAAGGTGTCAGTTCAGTTGGCGTGAATCAAGATTGGAATTTGTCACTCCGTATGACGGAGAGGTATCTTTGGGCCCTCTCGGTAATACACATCACAAGAAGCTTGCAAGCAAAGTAACTAAGGAGTTAGTTACAAGATGATGTATTACGGAACGAGTAAAGATACTTGCCGATAACGAGATTGAACTAGGTATGAAGATACCGATGATTGAATCTTAGGCAAGTAACATACTGACAGACAAAGGGAATTACGTATGTTGTCATAAAGGTTCAAGTGATAAAAGATCTTCATGGAATATGCGGGAATCAATATGGGCATCCAGGTACCGCTATTGGTTATTGACCGGAGAGGTGTCTCGGTCATGACTACATAATTCCCGAACCCGCAGGGTCGCGCGCTTAACGTTCGTTGACACTACAGTAGTATTGGGGTATTTGATGAGTGGTAACCAAATGTTGTTTGGAGTCCCGATGAGATCTCAGACGTCACGAGGAGTCTCAGAATGGTCCATAGGTAAATATTTATATATAGGAAGTCATATTTTGGGTTCCGAAAAAAGGTGCAGTTTTTTTGGTATTGTACTGGGAAGCTTCCAGAAGGTTTCGGTAGGGTTCAGAAGTCCACAAGTGGATCCACCACGACCAAACGGCTAGTATGGACTGCGGGGAGGCTCCCTGGCCTTATTGGGCAAGGCGCACCAAGTCCTCAAAAGCCCATGTGGCTATGGAAGGCAAAAAAGGAAGGAGTCCTAGTAGGAATAGGATTGGACTTGGAGTCCAAGTCCTCTCCCCCTTAGCTGCGCCCTAGGGCTTGGAGGGGCTATGTCCCATGCCCATCCACCTATATATAGAGGGGAGGGGCTCCCCAAGAGGACACACCAAGCCCTTGGCGCCCCTCTTTCTTCCGTTACTCCGTAGTTCCACCACCTCGTCCCTACAACGCTTAGCGAAGCGCCGTCGATGCTCCACCATCACCATCACCACCACGTTGTTGTGTTGGTTGCGATCCCATCTGCTTCTCCTCTCCTGCTTGCTGGATCAAGAAGGAGGAGAGGTCATCGAGACGCATGTGTGCTAAACTCGGAGGTGCCGTTCGTTCGGCACTAGATCGGTTGGCTCGTGATCGGTTCGCGAAGAGTATGACTACATCAACCGCGTGATAAACGCTTCCGCTTAGCAATCTACAAGGGTATGTAGATCCTCTACCCCTCTTGTATCTATGCATCTCCATGAATAGATCTTGCGTGTGCATAGAAACTTTTTTTGTTTTCCATGCAACGTTACCCGACACTTGGAACCAATAGACTCTGGAGAGTAGTAACACAACAATGAATTTTCAAATAGCATCATTTATTGGTAGAAACAATTTTAGCATGTTATTAGAATCTATAGATTTTATTGGTTCAAAGAAAAGTAAAGTGTACATGCAACCTTATTTGTATTTCGAGCATGAAGAAAGGCGATTTTGGATCAATACATTGCATAATTATATAAAAACGAGGCTAACTATCCTCACAAATGTGCATGCCATGGTAATGGCAGTTACAACCATCGACACCCAAATTAGGTTCGACTCACCAGTTCCGATTGGTCGGGCGTGTCCGGCTGCCCTGGCACACACAAAAAAGAGATGATCTTGGCAGGAGATCTGCTCTTAATTCTCTCCGGCTGGCGAGGAGGTGACTGGCTGGGGGAGAAGTGGCGGCCAGTGGGTTTATCCAGCGTGGCTGATTATGAAGTGCACAGCGATGCCACGGCGGCTCATCGCCTAGGACCTACATGCGTGATCCAACAATGATTGTTACCATCTGGACGACGCTTCGTCTAGCTTGTTGTTGAAGATAACAACAGTTGTAACGAGCGAAAGGCAAGCAGTTAGTCAGTCAGTCAGTCCAACCTAGCTCGCACCAGGCTAGCAAACTCTTTTTTTTACCCGTATTCGTCGGGGTTGAAACTATCTCATGTGGTCCATCATGGCAATTTTCACATATACAATCTAGCTTAACGGGTGTGTCTGGAATCAGAAACATTTCTGTTTGTTTTCAAGAAAATAAAAAGGGAAGAATAGTAGATATATTGGAAAGCAAAGCATTACACAGACATAGGTGATATATGGCGATCGATGACATTTCCTGCCTGGCGAGGAGGCAATGCTGGTGGGAGAAGCGACGGTCCGCGTGTGTCTGCAACATGGCAGGCTTACGTGCCCACATGGACCGTGCGTGCCTCCACATACACGTGGACTGCATGTGCGTCCGCCTCACCTGGCGAAGCAAGGGAGAAGAACAAAAGAAATTTTGGATCAATACATTAAATAATTCTATAAACACGAGCCTAAACTATCGTAGCAACTACACATGACATGGTAATGGCTGTTACAACCATCGGCACCCAAATTGGGGTCGACCCACCTGCTCCGACGGTCGGTGGTGCCCGGCTACTCTGGCACACTCAAAAAAGAGATTGCCCGGCTACTCTTTTAATTCTCTCTGGCTAGCACAATATATTTCTGTGTTATATCACCATTCATGGCACAAGAAATAGCCCAAACATTAGGTCATGAATCGCCAAGTGAAAATCGCAAAGCATGATCAAATTGTTCATTTATTCATTTGTTTATTCATTTTAAATAAGAGCATATATTGTGCATATCAAAAATCGCGGAAGGGCGAGCATATTAAGAGCATATATTTATCAAAATTGATTTGCATTAGTTGGAACGGTGAGCGTGCGCCCACGCCTGGGCTCTAGCCGTGCATGCCAGCAAGAGCAAGGCGGAGGTGCAACCTGCGGTCGAGCGAGGGCTTTGCACCACATCCAACACGTAAGCCAAGCTAGACCGGAGTGGCGTCTGCAAAAGCGACGGCGGTCGACGGACCTTGGCATCACGGCAGGGATGCCTCGAGGTCGCAAAATTCGGAGGGAAGGTGCCAACAGCTTCAATGCCACGTTTGGTCGCCGAGGAAAATAAGGAGGCAGTGTGGGTTTGCCGGATCGGGAGATCGGGACAAGATAGCAGCCGACTGGATGTGAAGAATATGACCATGTTGAGGATTAATGGAGGTACCCCGCGTCAATTAGTTACATGTGGAGGGTAGGTGGATCTTGGCAGAGCTCCTAGACATATAGGTTAAGCACGAGTCGGCATGCAACTTCTCCCTCTATCTCTTCAAGTCCATGCTCCAGTCATTAGGAGACGCGC
>NC_041381.1:701271214-701277942 GCF_002162155.2 Triticum dicoccoides
CTCCATCTCCATGTCTGTGCTCCACTCGTGAGGCAACATGTGTCGTTGTTCATCGTCACTACTCACTCCATCTCGACATCTATGCTCCGGTCACAAGACAACATGTGTCATCATTTCCTCCTCCCGACTCCCTCGATCTCCATGTTCACGCAACAGTCGGGAGGCGACATGTGTTGTTGTTATTCCTACACACTACTCCCTCCTTCTCCACGTTCGTGCTCCACTTCCAATGCGAAACAAGTCATTGTTTCCTCCTCACAACTCCCTCCTTGTCCACATCCGCGCTCCAGTCACGTGGCAATATGTGTCATCGTTCATCCTCCTCATGACTCTCTCCATCTCCACTTCATGTTCAAGTCACGAGGCGACACACATCATCGTTCTTCGTCCACAAGACTCCCTTCATCTCTATGTCTGTGCTCCAATTGCTAGGCGACATGTGTCGTCATTCCTCCTCCTCACGACTCCCTTCATCTCCGCGTTTGTACTATAGTCGCAAGGCGAAACATGCCGTCATTCCTCCTTTTCAAGACTCCCTCCATCTCCACATATGTGCTACAGTCATGAGGCGACACTTGTCGTAGTTCCTTTTCCTCATGACTCCCTCCATTTCCACGTCCGTGCTTCAGTCGGCATTGTGACATGTGTCGTCGTTCCTCCTCCTCATCCCTCCATATCCAATTCCGTGCTTTAGTCACAAGGCAACACGTGTCGTCGTTTCTCCTCCTCATGAATACCTCCATCTCTGCATCGGCAGAGTCACGACACGACACATGTCTTCTTTCTTGCTCCTATGACTCCCTCCATCTCCATGTCCACGCTCCAGTCGCGAGGCGATATGTGTCGTTGTTCCTCCTCCTCACGACTCCCTCCTTCTCCACGTGTATGCTCCAGTCATGAGGCGTAACATGTTATTCCTCCTCCTCACGACTCCCTCCATCTCCATGTCCATGCTCTAGTCGCAAGACGATATGTGTCATTGTTGTCCTCCTTATGACTCCGTACATCTCTGTGTTTGGGATCGAGTCACGAGGTCACACGTGTCATTGTTCCTCCTCCTCACGACTCCCTCCTTCTCCACATGCATGCTCCAGTCATGAGGCGTAACATGTTGTTGTTCCTCCTCCTCACGACTTCCTCCATCTCCACGTCCATGCTCCAGTTGCAAGGCGATACATGTCGTTGGTGTCCTCCTCATGACTCCGTCCATCTCTGTGTTTGGGATCGAGTCACGAGGTCACACGTGTCATTGTTCCTCCTCCTCACGACTCCCTCCATCTCTACGTCAGCGCTCCAGTCGTGATGCAAGATGGATCGTCGTTCCTCCTTCTCGTGACTCCCTCCATCTCCATGTCCGCGCTCCAGTTGCGAGGAGACATGCGTCGTCATTCCACCTCCTCACAACTCCCTCCATCTCCAAGTCCACATTCATGTCGTGAGGCGACACGTGTCTTCACTCTTCCTACCCGCCATGGCTTCTCCCTCTATGTGTTGTCCATATTGTTGTTGTTTTAATCATGTGACTCATCATCAAGAGATAACAGTAGCTGAATGATCATCCGTGGTGTTATTTTGGTATGTTGTAAGGAACCCTGATCCTCCTGATGCTCCATTAGGGTAAAGTCAAGTTTGGCCCCATAGTCGTGGTTTTTTGATTTTGCGAACCTTGGGAATATAAACAGTGCCTTACCTTACCGGGTTGGGTATACTATGAATAGCAAAATATTTGTTTTCATAGTGCAATAGCCAGATTGACGGCTTTAACTCGTGAGAAGCAACGTGCGGCTTTCCTTCTGGTGTAGTAGTTGGTTCCGACCCATATATTGGTAATTCCACGTGTACACTCTAGCTTAATGGAGGGTCTGGAATCGGAAATATTTCTGTTTGTTGAAAAAGGAAAAAATGAAGCAAAGAAATATATTTGGAAACAAAGCATTGGACATACACAGGTGATGTATGGCAATAGATGGCCTGCCCTAGCTGGCGAGGAGGCGACGAGCGGAGGGAGAAGTGGCGGCCGGCTGGTGTCACCAGCGTGGTAGGTTTCCAGATGAAGGGCAATACCGATGCCGTGGCGGTTCGTCGTCTACGACATGCATGCGCGATCCAACAACCATTGATACCATCTGAGCTGGGCTTCGTCTAGCTTGTTGCTGTAAATAACAACAGTTGTAACCTGCGAAAGCCAGGTAGTTATTCATTCAGTCAGTCCAACCTAGCTCTCACCAGGCTAGCAAACTCCTTTTTTACCCTTATTCGTCGGGGTTGAAACTATCTCCTGTGGTCCGTCATTTCTTGTTGAGCGTCGCGATTTTCTAGTCGGTCTGGGGCGTGCAGGGGCATGGTCGCTCTTTCTTGTTTCCCTGCTGTTGTTTGTGCAGCAGGAGTGTTTTTGATAGTGACCATGCATGTACCCGATCAACCCAGAGCGTTGTTGAAATCCCAGAGTCACATTTGTTTCATCTTTGTTTCTTTCTTTCTGAGGTTGGTTTCATTGTCTATCTTTTTGCTTCTTTGGGCATCATCTGCTTAGTTATCTCATCCTAGTGCCTGTTTTTGGAGGCAATCGTTTTGTTTTGTCATGCTGTATCTAGCTGGACAGCGCAAGGAACAGAAATGGTGTCTACTCCACTCCACCACCCTCAGTCTTCCAGTCTCTCTGAGGTAGGTAGGTCCTGTCTGACCTGTACATCATACCTGGAGTGACACTAGCTAGTGCCTGTCTCTTTGTGCAACCGGCTTGGTTCTACGCACGCGCACGCATTGCCAACCAAAATCTTTAGCAGATATACTACTACCTACCCTTTGCATGCATAGAAAAAGACTCATGGAACATATAATTGCTTGGTTGCAGAACCATATGCATGTAGCTCGTGATTTCCTTTTCAAACTGAGTAGCAACCAGTAGAAGGTCACTCCATTGCAACCAGTAGAAGATAACTCCATTGCCTGACTGGTTGAGGCGGCGGCTCTTTGATTCAGCACAAAACAAGCAAGCAAACTGAAAACATTGCGGCCGGGCCCAACAGGTCTAATTCGTGTAATGTAATGCAAGCAAATGATTGTTTCATCGTCGAATGTGGGAATGTGTCACCGAGAACAGTGTAGGCGGGCACGATATCTACCTTCTCGTGCGTTGGTTGTTCAAATCTCTTGGCGCGACAGATGGTTCGAGCTGGTAGTCTGTTGTTTTGGGTACACACATGGCCGCCCTTTCATGTTTCATGTAGTACAAGAAAGCGTCAACGTACCAAATCAGTCCAGTGTGCTGTCTGTCTGTTTGCTTGCTTGGCTTGCCTAACAGGATAACTTCTTTTCTTTGGCACGTTCACCCATCCACTGTTTTCTTTGGGCATCTTCTCTTACTGATAATGATCATTGGGACACCGTTTTGTCCTAGTGTTTTTTTAGGTGGACTTCTTTGTCTTTGACATGCTCTTTCTACTAGTGCTATGGTAGTGCGGAAAGCCAAAACGGTGTCCACTAATCTACTTTACAAGTGCACTGCGGTTCTCTGCTCTTGTAAGTAACATGGTCATCATCCTACAAAAAAAGTAAGAAACATGGCCACCCTAAAAAACACTCGCGGGTGAAACCTGATGTAGGCTGGACTGAAGTGTCCGACTCAAGATATATGCTCAGGAAAGCAGTTGCTTAGGATGGCACTTGTGTGTGATGGACGTAATAATCAGAGCACAATCTGCTCTTTGCATGTGCCTTAGAAACATAGCATTTGGTCGCAAAACGATTGTGTTGATGTACATGTGCACTTTGGTTCTCTGCTCTAGCTAGTAAGCAAGTAACATGGCCGGTCACCGTCAAAAACACCTACTCGTGGGAGGAACCTGATCTAGGGTGGATTAAAATGAACTCCTGGATGGATTGACAGGCAGCAAAACTCACAGAGCCATGTACTACGTACATATTGTCGTACTAGCCTTCAGATAGATAACTACACTGAAGACTGTGAAACTGAATTCTTTATCATAAAAAAAAAATCTAGTGCAGGTGCAGCTCCCGTTGATTATCAATCTTGTTCTTGTACCACCGGGTGGCTGGCAGCTGAACCTCCTCTCCATATCTCAAGGTGTAGCCAAGCTTCTGACGCTATGTGTGCTCAGTTGTACATACAAGAATTCAGAATTGGTTCAAGCTGCTGGCCATGTCTAGCTACACATAGCTGAAGACAAGCTCGCTGTTGGCAACCTACAAGTAACTTCTTATGTGAGAAAATTCATAAATGATATTCCCTCCGATTCAAAATAAGTGTCGCATCTTTGAAATAAGGTTAGGAGTATAGCACTGTAGGAGCACAAATCCTCGGTGTCTGGCCCGTTGTCCCGTAGCATAGTGTTTTGGCTGACATGATATACCAATGTTGACCGAAGTTAGCGTATTATGTACTCCCTTCGTCTTATAATAAATAAATATAAGAATGTTTTTGACACCATACTAATATTAAAAACGTTTTTTATATTATGGGGCAGAGGTTGTAGCACGTACAACTGAGCTGCCATCCTATGCCATGAGTACCCGTACGTGTAAGCGAGATTCGATACATGCATGCATCACGTCAGAACCTCCGATTCAAAATACGTATTAGTCGAGTTGCCTTGCGACGCGTGCCTGTTCGACCTGGCCCCCTCGGAGCACGTAGCGGCCGGCGGTGTTAGCCGGGCGCGTCGACGAAGACCTCGTCGGCCATCCGCCGCATCACACTCTCAACATAGGTGGGAGTGCCCCCAGAAGGGGCCGAGAGCGCCAAGCCCCAGATGAGCGCGTCGTGCCGGACTGGCCTTGCGCGTGGCCAGGGCGACCAGCTCCTCCGCCTCGTTCAGCCGGCCGGCTCTGCCGATCGTAGCCGTAGGCTGCCATGCCGAGGTAGGCGTACACCCACCGAAGGCCCGGCTTTCTTTTTTTAATAAAACGAAGGATGTGCCAATGCATGCATTCATTTTATTAATAATTCATAAAGACCTTACAAAGCAGTACATCAATACGCGTGAAGCTATCATCTTGACAAATATCTGTGGCTACTCATATCCTTTTGATAAAAGGGTGCCGAATGTCCGAGCCAAATATCAACAAGACATCGCACCAAACCTAACATCTAAAGCCGGATGCCCGTCCAACGCATAATGCCGGGACTGGGTGACACACCGGTTTGGCGCACTGTCAATGAGCACCACACACGCACGTTGCAAGGGCGTCTCCTCCGTCTTTCATCGATCCATCCTCAAAGCAGACACTGACGCATTGATCTTGTCAGGCCTCTCCGCCATCGACGCCAAACAATATCCTTCTCCTGTGCGAGTCCATCACCACACATCAGACGCCGATCCTTCACTGCTCCACACCGCCGAGATCCGCCAAAGATGTCGTCCACTAGTCCCTCGAGTCCATGTACACCTTCAAGAATGACGCCCCCAAGGGGAAACCGACACAAGAGTGCCCCCGTCTTCCGATCTATTGATCTAGGGTTTCCTCCAGAGGTATTGGGTGGAGTTGGGAACTTCACCTCGATGATGCTTTCATTAAGAAAACAATGATAAGGGCGTCATCATCACCGGCTTCGGCCACCGACCGAAGGCCAGGTTTTCACCCGGATTCGTCCAAAGAAATCCACTCGACAACATGTGCACCGTCCCGATCGCCCTCAAAGCCCCACATCTAGCAGCCTAGATCCGGCGACCATCCACCGTAGCATTGCCAACATAGGAGCCCTGCACTAGTAGAAAAAGGGTCAAATGTGAAGCACAATAGTGCCGGTTGGAATTTCAGCCGGCACTAATGTGTACACTAGTGCCGGTTCGTGGCGGCGATCAATAGCACCGGTTCGTGGCGAACCTTTAGTACCGATTCATGCCACGGACCGGTACTAAAAAGGCTGTGTCAGCCTGCGGTCAGGCTATGGCCCCACCATCATAATTTAGTGCCGGTTCGTACCACGAACCGGTACTAATGAGGTTATGGCAAGCTGTTTTTAGTCCCACCTCGCTCCCCTAACAAGCCTTTTACCACCTTAAATATGTTATTTCTCAAACTATCACAAGCACTTGGTCTTCATTGAACTCTATGTGTAGAATTTGTGGCCGCAATATGAGTCTTCATCGGTTTATAAATCGTTGATGACTCATATTGACAATTCAGATTGTACACACAAAGATCATTGATGATCAAAGTATTTTTGATGTTATAAGATCATATTGACAATTTAGACTGTAAAGAAATATAAGATCATGATCTAAATGCTCTTATATTTTTTGCGTTCAGTATGCACCATTCAAAGCGACGCCATCAACTTTCAACCGTGTATGCCTTCATTTGCTATTTTTCATGCATTTAATGATTTGTTTTGAGAACTAAATGACCTGGAAATTGAAAAGCACTACAAATGAACTCTGAAAAAGTTGAAACTTGGCATGGTATCATCATTTCACCCACATATCATGTTCAAAAAAGTATATTTGCTATTTTTCAATCGTTTACAAAATGACCATGAAATTGAAAATCACTACAAAATGAACTCTGAAAATGTTGAATTTTGGCAAACTAGATGAAAAACTACTCGCAAATAAATAGAAGAAAATAAATATAACAGAAAAGAAAAAACTATACAAAAAACTACGCAGAAATAAGAAGAAGAAGGAGAAGGAGAAGAAGAAGAAGAAGAGGAGGAGGAGGAGCAAGAAGAAGGAGAAGAAGAAGAAGGAGAAGAAGAAGAAGAA
>NC_041381.1:701280038-701281780 GCF_002162155.2 Triticum dicoccoides
ATAACTAGTTTATTTTTAGTAAATGTTTAGTTGAACTAGTTGAATTAATATATAGAACTACTTTATTTTAGTATATGCTTAGTTTAAACTAGTTGAATTAATATAACTAGTTTATTTTTAGTAAATGTTTAGTTGAACTAGTTGAATTAATATATATAGAAAACTAGTTTATTTTTAGTAAATGTTTAGTTGAACTAGTTGAATTAATATATAGAACTACTTTATTTTAGTATATGCTTAGTTTGAATTAATATAACTAGTTTACTTTAGTAAATGTTTAGTTGAATTACTAGAAGTAGTTGAATTAATTGAATTAGTAAGTGATTAATGTTTCGCCTAATATGAACATAGGAAATGTCGTCTGACGACGGAAAAAATTTCATTATGTGCGATTACTGTGAAGACCAGCGCGGCCAGTATGATAGAAATTTCCTTGTTGATGGTAGGCAATTCAGCATCAAGCTGGATGAGACTTTCGAATTCGATACAGTAAGTCACAACGACAAAGTCTGTTTTCGTAATTAAGCATGACTTATATATGCTTCATTTGCCTGACTTATAATTTTTAATTTTCACTATTCTACTAGTGTATCCCGTGCCATGCAAGAATTTTTGTCTTGGATAAGATAGGTTTCAAAGATATGGAAACTATGAAGGTAAAGAGAGCTTACCTGAAAACTGAGCATGATGGTTATACTTTCAACGTCAAAGTATACAATACACACACGTACACATATTTTGAATGCAAAACTTGGCAAGCACTATGCAAGGCTTATGCATTTGAGCCTGGTATGGTTATCACCTTTGATATTCGTCCGGAAGATGATATTGAAGGTAATAGAGACATATGGGTCGATGTGCAGACGCCTCCAGTTCTACCATTATGTGATTTCTTCTCATCTATATTTTTGTCTTTGATTTTGCTTATTCAAAAATAACTAACAACTAATTTCTATTAACAGCTTATCTCCATTTAACCAAACATGTCCGGCGCTTGGTAGACAGGACCTACTACTGTCCCGGAGCTGAACTAAACTGCGAGGAAATAAGTCATTATGTTTCATGGCTTGAGGGTCTTCATACTGTCAAGACAAATTTTCTTCCTACACTTAGAAATGTTAGTACTCAAAACGTGCGACCAATAGTGATGGTATTGAACTACGGTCACATCTATTTAGGAATGATGGTAAGATATTTACTATTTGTCCTCAGTGCATATTTTGCAAATATTTTTTTTGCTAAACTTTCATTGCTAAGTATATTAATTAAGTACTATACGATGTTCTTCAACAGGGACTCCCGATGACAGTTGTGTCTCAGGGGATCGAGACTAAAGGTCAGATGTCAATTGTTAGCTTATGGCCAAGAGATCATGCATTGCACATGAATGCATTCAAGATTTCTAGAAGCGATGAATGTTTAATAGTGAAAGATTGAAGGAAAATTGTTAATGATCGCAGAAAAGTAGTAGGGGGCAGCAATGAGAATAGGAGACAGGTTCATCGGCATGCTCCAGTATGATCAATCAGGAGAGCTATACATGTTCTATGCTATTTTACCAGAGAGAGAGTAGTTAGCAGGAGTGATTTAGCTAGTTCTTCATGCTGCTCTTAATTAGTACTTGTCCTTTCATGTCCGTGTTCTTCGTTCTGAACTTAAGTGATTTGCTTTTGTGGTATTATATATGAACGCTTATATCATGACAATCATGTTGAACTCGATGATTGGTTCTACTAAAAATT
>NC_041381.1:701281987-701283131 GCF_002162155.2 Triticum dicoccoides
GTACAATGTGTAGTATCGTAAAATACCAGTAAACGAAAAAGAATTAAAATGGAAACACAAAATTAAATGAAAAATAAATCATTAAACTAAAAAAACCCAAACCTTATAGTACCGGTTGGTCTTACCAACCGGTACTAAAGGGCTCCAGGCCCCCGGAGCTGGCTCGTGCCACGTGGTTGCCCTTTAACACCGGTTCGTGCTGAACCGGTACTAAAGGAGGGGGGCCTTTAGTGCCCACACTTTAGTGCCGGTTATGGAACCGGCACTAAAGGGCCTTACGAACCGGTGCTATTGCCCGGTTCTGCACTAGTGCTGGCGCATCGGCCACTGCCTGACTATGCTGCCATTGGACACTAGAAGGAGGGCCCCCAACGCTCCTCGGGAAACCACGAGAGCCGCCGAGACGGATCCCGCACACTCGTCGCCGTCTTTGATCCGAACCAATCCGTAGCAAAAACCACCAGATATCGCCGGCGCAGATCCGCCTTGGACAGGGACAGCACCACACCATGCCGCCGCAGGAAGACCGAGCTTCACCTGCTGCCACCTTAAGGCCTGCCGCCCCGGGATCGAGGCCAACCCTCGCCGCTGCCACGGGCCATGTTTTGCCGCCGCCAACCCGCCGAGCCGCCGGCCACCGCGACCATGGCTATCGTGACCTCACGAACGCGCTGAGCGGCTAGCACCACCCGATCTTCCACAATGTCATGTAGCCTCCGCCCAACACCACGCCGCCACCTCGCGTCGTCGCCAGAAGCGATCCGCCGCGACACAAATAAGGGAGAAGCGCCCCAGCACCATGGAGACCTGCCTCACCCAATCCGACACGGGGGGTCCTCCGCCGCCGCTGTCAGTCGCACGGGGCTTCGCGCGGCGGCTTCCTCCGGCGGTGAAGTAGGGGAGGATGGGGATGGAGGCGCCCGGCAACGTGGTTTAGGGTTTCCACCCGAGCCGCCCTAGCGGTGGGCGATGCGGGTATTCCAAAGAAAATGTTTTGCCAGTATCTCCACGGCCTGAAACCTGGCCCGGCTTTCTTGGTCGGCCATCGCGCCATTCCGTGAGGCCCTGCCTGACGGCTGTGCGTTCCATACCGCCGAGATGATGGACCATGAAGATGCAAGTGCACTACGCGCCCGTGCGGCTT
>NC_041381.1:701283219-701284410 GCF_002162155.2 Triticum dicoccoides
GTGCGGCTTCCTCCGGCGGCGAAGTAGGGGAGGATGGGGATGGAGGCGCCCGGCGACGTGGTTTAGGGTTTCCACCCGAGCCGCCCTAACGGCGGGCGATGCGGGTATTCCAAAGAAAATGTTTTGCCAGTATCTCCACGGCCTGAAACTTGGCCCGGCTTTCTTGGTCTGCCATCGCGCCATTCTGTGAGGCCCTGCCTGACTTGGCGTCGAAGTGGCCGTGCGTCCCATACCGCCGAGATGATGGACCATGAAGATGCAAGTGCACTACGCGTCCGGCCACCACCGCCGTGGCCTGGTCGACCCTGGCATACACATATACACTTGCGGAGCGACGCTCTAAGTGACTTCGGCTCGCTTCAGTGCTTGTAGTCGTCGCTAGATGGTCTACGGATCTGGATGTAATTTTTATTTCTGGTGTTCGTTGTACTGTCATGATTGAAGATAAATAGATTGAAAGTTGTCGAGCGACGCTTTGGTATATAAAGGCAGTCGTCGTCGGCAGCATCCCGTCTATGCTGGCCTTGTGTACTGCTTCCTCCTTCCCATAATGTAAGAAAGGAGTACGTCTACATTATGGGACGGAGAGAGTACGTGCCAAAATCCCAAAATTGCCTTGAGAGACGCCTGATGTAGTACGTTTCACAGGTATGGACGTGTACGAGTCGATCAGGTGCTGGAGCAAGTCGATCCGATATATTCATCGTTCAAGCCGGCCGCCATCCTATAATAACCCAATATAATCGCGCCGCCATCAAAATTCCTCCTCCACTGCCGCCGATCGGATCAAACCTTTGACATGGTCGACATGGACATGTAGTACGCGGACGTGCTGGTGCACCACTACTAGGAAAAGGCCTATTAATGACGAGTGCGGATTTTCAGAGGCCGAGCACGGTATTCTCGGCGTTGGAATGGGCTTGGGGATCTGGAATCCGTCGGGCCGTTGGCAGGCTAGTGTCGGCCTAGTGTTTCATATACGGTCTGGGATACACCTACGCATACATGTTCGGCACATCGTGCGCTACTCTCTCATCCATTATTGCCATCGTCACCCTCGCTCTCTGTCGTCCTCGTTCCTATCGCCCCCACCCCCACCCACCTAGGTACCTAGCCTCACCTCCAAGGCTCCAGCGAAGGGAACGCCAGCGGGGAAGGAGCAGGACAGATCCGAGATCCGGCACAGGTATG
>NC_041381.1:701284650-701361369 GCF_002162155.2 Triticum dicoccoides
GGTGCCAGATTCGTCAGCAGGGACAACGTCATCTATGGCTCGAGCTCTAACCTTGCGATTCTTAGTGTTTTTTAAGCATGGGTGCTGTGATTTCGTTTCTTGGTTTTTTAAGCATGGTGTTGTGATTTCGTTTCTTGTTTCTTTAATACTCCGATCTGGTAAGGTCTTTGGCTCTGGATACACTAGTATGTGGTTAGCTTTTCATGGCCATGATTTTTTTCTTTATTTGTATGATGTCCAATTTTCTTGAGAAAATCAATGTCAGTTGTGATCATCAATGAGTACTGTTGCTGATCTTTGATTTTTGTTGAGGTGCCCCCTTTTGATCTTCACTCCAGTTACAGAAAAATGTTCATAAACCAGTGAGATTTTGTGATGTCTTGGGGAATTCATTTAACTTTGATAGTCAATGCTTCATCCTGCTGGAACTTAGTAATGGTTTTGATGGTTTGTTCTTGATGTGCTAATCTAAGGCTAATAATTATTTCATTTGAGTAGGTTAAAGTTTGAATTCGTACCACTGATTGCAAAGATCTGAGTGGGAAAGAATGTTGTACTATTTTGATTCATGTAACTCTGTTGACATTTTTCTGAAGAACACCTCATGAAGGGTGTTCGTGCCTTTCTGTGCAATTAAAAAGAAAAGGAAAGTTTAGCCAGTTTCCCGTGATTAATCTGTTCATTTTGGTGGATAATTAAGCGAAGAAATAAATTTCCCCATTGCCAAGTCCTTAAATTAGCTATAATTAGCAGAACTGACGGCAGGTGTGCCTTCATTGGTTTGGATTTGGACAATTAGCTGATTACCTTTTGATTGTTGTGTTATATCTAGCATTATGCTATAACAAATGTGTTTTAGTTTTTGCTTCTGCTGTATAGTTATGGCATATCCTAGTCAGATACAGTATAATTTATGTTAATGTGTTTTCCTTCATTATCCGGAAACACTGGGGTTGTTTCTCATGCAAATGTGTTTATGTGATTATTCTCAGACTGCTAATAGGCACTCCAAAAGGAGATGGAGCTTAATCCCAATCGCAAGAGTGCTCTACAACATACATCGACAAGAGAGATGGCTCAGTGATTAACCCATCTGGCTACTTAACCGCATCCGTACATGAAGATGCAATCTGTTCTTTGTGCTCTTGAGCAGCTTTGGGAGGAGGAATTAGCAAGGATGAGCGGCAGTGGCAATATGCTTGCGTGAGTGAGATGCCATGTGGTTTCGTAAGTGAGCACTAGGCATGTCTGATGTAAAAAGGGTGTTGATTAAAGAGACCATAGTGCTTTAACATAATCTTGACACAAATTACCTATCCTGGAATTTGTCCGTGGTGGTGCTGAGGAATAAAATGTCACCACTTGTTCATTAACACTCACAAAATATGCTGATTGTTGGATGTTACACTGTCTGAGCATGATGGTTGGATCCCAAGTAACAAAATTGGGTGCTAGTGGATAGAGTTCATCCACGTGTGCGTCAAAACTGATGGTGAAGTGTAGCACCTGCCAGGATTCCTTCAACTGTTCCCACGAGCGGGTCAGTGCGCTTGGCAGTGTATACAATGGAACATTGTCAGGGCTGGTCCAAGTGCTAGATTCCCTACCTAAAGCAGCCCCCTTTCTACCTCAATACACGTTGCAGTGCAGCGATACGAGGGGACAACGCGCTAGAATACCGGGGAAGCTCGAATCCCCATAGAACGCCAACGACCAGGATAAAGGCCTACCTGATGCTCGGCCGTCATTGGCATTTTCCGTACTAATGACGCACTATCTGTAGCCCTTTTCCTAGTAGTGGACATCCTCCGCCGCCTCCCGCCGTGCAGCATTGCAACCTCCCGCTGCGTCTGCAAGGCCTGGCGCGCCACCGTCGACGATCACCGCCTCCTGCGCGCCGACAATGGGCACAGTTGCCCCCGTTACCGCGCATTTGTGAGCCATGTCGTAGGAGCCTCTACCTAGTGTACGACCCCACTGTGTCGCCTCATTACGAGGTGTTACTGATCCATCGTATTACTGATAATGAACCGGGCACAACAGAGTGGCCACCGTTGGCATACATCATCTATGTCTAGGTGCTGGAAAGAGAGGTCGTTTGCGCGACAAGGTAATCCAGCTGGAACGTGTTAAATTATGATCTAAATTCTAGTACCGTATTGAACTAAACGTAGTACATACGGTGTGGGCCTTTGCGTTGGTACCGACACGTACGAGTACAACTCGTTTACTTGTCCTCCAAGGATTCTCATGTATTGCCCTCTTATATACCCTATGTAGTCGCACCTCAGACGGTCTGTCGTCTCGTGCTTGTAATACTCCTCCTCATAGTGATTGCGCCTTCGTGCATCCGTGGTTTTCTCCTGCAAGAGTTTCCACATAAAAATCCGTGTCTTTTTGTCTCGTTTATTTTCGTTATTATTTAACAAGTGGTATACAGAGCCAAGTTACAGATACGAATTTTGAGATCAAGAGATTAGGGTTAGTGCGCGGCCGCTCGCACGTGACCAGGCGATCCGAGGCCGGATCGATTTCGCCGAGACCGACAGGATTTTGACTTCGGCTGAGCTGCGCGCGTGCCTGATCTGCAGCTACCCCTCGTTGTACACGCTTCAAGTCGCCGAGACGAGGCGATCCGCAAGTTGCTCCTTCCACGTCGATCCGCAAGGAAACAAGGCACCAGAGTTGCTGCTGCTCGCTTCAAGTCCCGAGGCAAGGACTAGTAATTTTCACGCGAGAAGCTGGCCTCAAGTACTAGTGTTTCACATCGGTTCAGGTGCTAGTACGTAAGTACTGCTTGCTTTTTTGGATTAATCTGTTCACGGGGAGGTGACCGGTGGTTCAGATTTTGTTCTCTCCTCAATTGTTACATCCACCCGAGACGTCATCTACTAGGTGCTATTTATCCAGTATTTTTTATTCGCTCCGCAAATTTATTCTGTCAAGAATTTTTCTATCGGCTTGTACTATTTTGTGCACAGTTTATCGACTCATGGCATCCATGAAGTACGATCTTCCGCTGCTGAACCGTGACAGAAGGTTTACCCTATGGCAAGTCAAGATGCGGGCGTTGTTGGCACAGTCCGACTATGATGAAGCACTGGATAGTTTTGGGAAGAACAAAATTCAAGACTGGACTGATGAGGAAAAAAGAATTGATTGTAAGGCTTTGTCACAAATTCAACTTCATTTGCATAATAATATATTGCAGGAAGTTTTGAGCGAGAAAATTGCATCCTCTTTATGGTTAAAGCTGAAAGGGATTTGCATGACTAAGGATCTTACTAGCAAGATGCATCTGAAGCAAAAATTATTCCTGCACAGGTTACCCGAGGGAGGTAATGTTTTGAATCATATTTCAGAATTTAAATAGATCATATCTGATCTTGCTGCAATGGAGGTTAAGTATGAAGAGGAAGATACTGCTTTAATGTTACTTTGTTCACTGCCAAGTTCTTATACCAATTTTCGAGACACCATATTATACAGTCGTGATACTCTCACGCTTAATGAAGTTTATGAAGCTTTGAACTCTAAGGAGAAGATGAAATAAATGGTGCCTCATGATGGTTCAAGTTCATCCCAAGCCGAGGGATTATCTGTTCGTGGCAGGACAAAGGAGAAGAACTTCAATAATGGAAACAGAGGCAAAAGTAAGAACGGCTACAGAGGCCGGTCGCAATCCAGAGACAAGAAGTATTGCAGATATTGCAGGAGAGACGGGCATGACATCTCTGAATGTTTCAAGTTGCAGAACAAGAAAAAGAGGAAAGGTAACAAACAAGGTGAAAATTCTGCTAACGTTGCTCGTGATGATAGTTTCGATGATGCTCTTGTCGTTATTGCTGGATGTGCTGAGACCAATGATGAGTGGGTACTTGACACTGCATGTACTTTCCATATGTGCCCGCATAGAGATTGGTTTAATACTTTTGATTCCACTACTTCTGCTGGTTCCGTTTTGGGTTTTGATAATTCACCATGCAAGATTGAAGACATAGGTTCTATTCGAATCAAGATGTTTGATGGCACAATCAGAACTTTGACAGATGTTCGGTATATTCCGAAGATGAAGAGAAATCTTATCTCTGTTAGTGCCCTTGATGCAAAAGGGTACAAGTATTCAGGTGGAGATAGTGTTTTGAAGGTCACCAAAGGCTCCCTTGTTGTGATGAAAGGTGACTTAAGTTCGACCAATGGTCTTTATTACCTTCGAGGTTCTACCATTTCAGGTAACGCTACTCCAGCTGTTTCAAAGAATTCTGATTGTGATGCTGCTAACCTTTGGCATATGCGTCTTGGACATATGAGTGAACTTGGTTTAGCAGAGTTAAATAAGAGAGGTCTTCTTGATGGATATGAACCTGGTAAATTGAAATTTTGTGAGCATTGTA
The DNA here is from genome assembly GCF_002162155.2 of Triticum dicoccoides. NCBI lineage: Eukaryota > Viridiplantae > Streptophyta > Magnoliopsida > Poales > Poaceae > Triticum > Triticum dicoccoides. The sequence continues at coordinate 701,289,045 of NC_041381.1, forward strand.
TCTTCGGCAAGCACAAGAGGGTGAAGTTCAATACTTCGACTCATACAACTGAAGGTATTCTTGATTATGTGCATTCTGATTTATGGGGACCGTCTCGCAAGAAGTCACTAGGTGGTGCTAGTTACATGCTGACTATTATTGATGATTATTCGAGAAAAGTTTGGTCTTATTTCTTGAAGCATAAATATGAAGCATTCTCAGCTTTTAAGGAGTGGAGGATTATGGTTGAAAGACAAACTGAAAGGAAGGTAAAGATACTTCGCACTGATAATGGTATGGAATTCTGTTCTAAGCAATTTAAAATTTATTGCAAGTCTGAAGGCATTGTCAGACACTACACCGTTCCTTATACTCCTCAACAAAACGGTGTTGCTGAGCGTATGAACATGACCATTATTTCCAGAGCCCGTTGCATGTTGTCCAATGCAGGTTTGCACAGGCGTTTTTGGGCTGAGGCCGCTTCCACTGTTTGTTATCTCATTAATCGTTCACCATCTATTGCTCTTAATAAGAAAACTTCAATTGAGGTATGGTCTGGTTCACCTGCTGATTATTCACAGTTGAGAGTTTTTGGTTGCACTACTTATGCTCATGTTGATAATGGAAAGTTGGAGCCTAGGGCTGTTAAGTGCATCTTTCTTGGTTATAAGTCTGGTGTTAAAGGTTTTAAATTGTGAAATCCTGAAACCCAGAAGGTTGTTATTAGCAGAAATGTTATCTTTAATGAATCTGCTATGTTACATGATGTTTCATCTACTAATGTTCCCGTTGAGAGTGAACAGCAGCCTATTGTTCAGGAGCCTACTGTTCAGGTGGAGCATGTTATTGATTCAGGTGATACATCTGGTAATGAAATTGTTGATGCACATGATGAACCCGTCGTTAATGATGATCATGTCACTCCTTCTCCAAGTCAGCCTATTGTTCCACCCAGTTGGAATCTTGCACGTGACAGAGTTAGACGGGGTATTAATAAACCTGACAGGTTAATTGAAGAGTGCAATATTATTTCTTTTGCTTTATCTGTTGCAGAAGAAATTGAAGGTAATGCTGAGCCTTCTTCATATTCCGAGGCTATTATTTCTGGTGATAGTAATAAGTGGATGACTGCTATGCATGATGAGATGGAATCACTTGAAAAGAATGGCACTTGGGATTTAGTAAAATTGCCTAGAGAGAAGAAACCTATTCGTTGCAAGTGGGTTTTCAAGAGGAAAGAAGGTGTTTCTCCTAATGATGAGACAAGATATAAAGCAAGGTTAGTTGCTAAAGGTTATAGCCAGATTCCAGGTATTGACTATAACGAAGTCTTTTCTCCTGTTGTGAAGCATAGCTCTATTCGCACTTTACTCAGTATTGTTGCCATGCATGATCTTGAGCTTGAACAATTGGATGTTAAAACTGCATTCTTACATGGAGAATTAGAAGAGGATATTTATATGGAACAACCTGAAGGTTTTGTTATTCCTGGAAAAGAAAAGCTTGTCTGCAAGTTAAAGAAATCTCTTTATGGATTGAAGCAATCCCCTAGACAGTGGTACAAGAGATTTGACACCTTTATGCTCTCTCAAGGTTTCAGAAGGTCTAATTATGATAGTTGTGTTTATTTGAAAACTGTCAATGGTTCAACTATTTATTTGCTCCTTTATGTTGATGATATGCTTATTGCTGCAAAGAGTATGTCAGATATTGATGAACTAAAGAAGCAATTGAGTAATGAATTTAAGATGAAGGATTTGGGTGCAGCAAAGAAAATACTTGGCATGGAAATATCCAGAGATAGACCGTCTGGAAAAGTATATCTAAGTCAGAAGGGATATATTGATAAAGTTCTTCGTCGTTTTAATATGCATAATGCCAAGCCAGTAAGTACTCCGTTAGCTGCACACTTCAAATTGCCATCAGTTTTATGTCCTAAGTCAGATGCAGATATTGAGTACATGTCTAGAGTTCCCTATTCAAGTGCAGTTGGTTCACTTATGTATGTCATGGTTTGTTCTCGTCCGGATTTATCATATGCGTTGAGTGTTGTCAGTAGATACATGACTAATCCTGGAAAAGAGCATTGGAGAGCAGTTCAGTGGATTTTCAGATACCTGCGTGGTACTTCCAATGCTTATTTACAGTTTGGGAAAACTAGAGATGGACTTGTTGGTTTTGTTGATTCTGATTTTGCTGGTGATATGGATAAAAGAAGATCACTCGCAGGTTATGTTTTCACCATTGGTGGTTGTGCTGTGAGTTGGAGAGCAACTTTGCAGTCTATTGTGGCTTGTTCCACTACTGATGCCGAGTATATGGCTATTTCTGAGGCATTCAAAGAAGCTATCTGGTTGAAAGGTTTGTACACTGAGCTTTGTGGAGATTCATCTTGCCCTACCGTATTTAGTGACAGTCAAAGTGCCATATATCTTACAAAGAATCCAATGTATCATGAGAGAACAAAGCACATTGATGTTAGATATCACTATATTCGAGATGTTGTTGCTGAAGGTGTTTTGAAGGTATGCAAGATAAGTACTCATGATAATCCTGTTGATATGATGACAAAGCCAGTTTCGACCAATAAGTTTGAGCTTTGCTCAGGCTTAATTGGTATTTCTCATTAGTCCTATGGACTTTGACGCACAAGGTGTTTATGCTGATTTGGATGGAGTTATCTACTTTCTTCGACTACTTGAGGGAATTTGGATCAAGGTGGAGATTGTTAAATTATGATCTAAATTCTAGTACCGTATTGGACTAGACGTAGTACATGCGGTGTGGGCCTTTGCGTTGGTACCGACGCGTACGAGTACAACTCGTTTACTTGTCCTCCAAGGACTCTCATGTATTGCCCTCTTATATACCCCATGTAGTCGCACCTCAAACGGTCTGTCGTCTCGTGCTTGTAATACTCCTCCTCATAGTGATTGCGCCTTCGTGCATCCGTGGTTTTCTCCCGCAAGGGTTTCCACGTAAAAATCCGTGTCTCTTTGTCTCGTTTATTCTCGTTATTATTTAACAGAACGGTTGCCGATGTCAGAAAATCCTCAACGAATTTGTTCTACTCCGCCTACTGGCACAGGGCGCTCTATGTCCGCTGTGACTTGGATGGTTTTATTTTGAGGTATCCACAACCACCATACATGATTTTTATTTTTCTTGCCGAGACAAGTTTGCATATCAATATTTAACGAGGTTTTGATTTTTGCAGAATAAACTTATCGGATGATAAGTACCAACTAATTAAGTTACCAAAAGTAAACATAGGATTGCCTCTTCTAGGAAAATCGAAGGAAGGGGTGTACTGTGCTTTGCTTCATGGACGATGCACATATGAAATTTGGTTCCTTGATGAATCTCGTGGCCAAATGTAATGGTCACTAAGGAACGAACTCAATCTTCAGCCTGCTGCAGCAAAATATACGAGTGTGCAAGCTAAAGATGGACCATGGATCTTACAGCCGCCTGATCAAATGGAGCAGTTGTTGGAAGATGGCATCAATCTAATGAATGACAACGGTGAAACATTGTCGAAAGATGATTTCAAATGGGACTCTGATGATGAAAATACTATTGACACTAGAGACTGGCCTCGAGATTCCGACCATAACTCTCCTTATTCTGAGTGTCTTGGATTTCATCCTTACAAAGAAATCGTCTTGTTCCATTGGTCGGATAATGCAATAGCCTACCATTTAAATACTTCTAGGATTCGATACTTGGGCAAGATGTTACATACGGATACACAGATAGACATGCCTTTTGCATATGCCCGTGTTGGATGACAGACCTACCTAGAAGCAACTAATGTCAATATATTTCATTTATGTGATTTGTTTACAAGTAGCATGAACCAGACCGTTGTCGTTTTACTGCATTATTTTAGCCACTGTCTCTTGTCTTAATCATTATGTGTGATGCTACTTCCATGTGCTTTTTTATGTTGGCATTGAAGTGGTGTGTTGGGCCAAGATAACTTTGGCTATCAATATTTAGAGGTTTTTTTTTTGCAGAATATACATATGGGATGATAAGTATCAACCAATTAAGTTACCAAAGGGAAACAGATGATTACATCGTCTAGGAAAACCAAAGAAGGGGCATATGAAATCTGGTTCCTTGAATAATCTCGTAGCCTAAGAGCATCTCCAGCCGTTGGTCCTCCAGGGGGCGCCTAAAATCGCCGCCTGGGGGTGACCCGGCGCAAAAAGTGGGTCTGGGGCGAGTTGGCCCCCAGCCGCCGCCCCCAGGGCCGGCCCCAGACGTGAAAAAAAAAGTAGACAAACTTGGGCTGAAACACGCCACTTTTTCGGCAAACATGGGCTTTTATGTTCGTAAATTTGGGCTAAAACGCGCCATTACATATAAAAACTAGTCAAAAAAAAACTTGGTGAAGGCCGAGAAGTCATCGTCGTCGCCGCCATCGTCGGCCTTCTCCTCCTTGACTCGAGCGCCCCTACTGGACCCCTCCCCGGCTGGTGGCGGCGGCGGTGGCGCGTCGTCGTCGTCGTCGTTGTCGTCGATGATGACGACGCCGCCTTCCTCGCGGCCTCGGCGGCGCTGCGCGAACCGCTCTAGGGCGGCGCGCTGGCGCTCCCTCACCATCTTCAGGGAGTCTTGGCGTGCCCATTCAAGGGCCGCGTCGTCGTCGAGCTCGACCTCGCCGTGCTCCGCCTTCACCGGCGCCAGCAGCCCCGGCTCCGTCTTCACCGGCGCGAGACCCGGCTCCGTCTTTGGCTTGACGAAGCGCGGGGGAGGAGCCGATGAGGAGGTGCGTCGGTCGCCCTCGCTGATGACGATGCCGGCGCTGCGTGTCCGCCGGCCGAGCGGCATCTCCGCCGCGGGCTCGGCCTTGACGCCGAGCAGCGATGGAGTGCCGGAGGAATGGGAGGAAGAACGCGATGAGGAAGAGGAGGAGGAGGAGCCGAACCTCCTTGGCGCCCATTGCCCATCGCGTCGGCGGTGCGTCGGGGCGGCCGTCCTCGCCGGGGGGTACGCCAACGGTGGGTTGTTGCCGCCCTCGAGGTGCGCCAGCACATCGTCGAAGGTGCGGCCGGGGACGCTCCACCAGAGGTGGCGCCCCTCGCTGTTCTTGGTGCCGCCGACAACCGGCGCCCCATTGGTGGATGCCAGCTGTTGCTGCTGGCGGCGCTCGAAGTACGCCGCCCACGCCGCGTAGTTGTCGGCGGCGTACTGGGGAAGGGAGCGCTCGTCGTCGGTGAGAGAGGCGCGCGCGATCTCGACCTCGTCGGCGAAGTACGATGGCTTGGTGACGGCGTCGGGCAACGGGGGAATGGGCACTCCCCCATTGCTGGGCCTCCAGCCCGTCGACCCGGCGTGCATGTCCGGCGGCGCCGGGATGTTTGCCTGGAACAGGAGCCAGGACTTCTGTTCGCGGAGCGAACGACGGCCGAAGCCGTTGGCCGCCGCCTCGTCTCCGGGGAAACGCTCGGCCATCGGGGAGAGGGAGTGGCTGGGGAGAAGTGATCGGCGGGAGAGGGATCGGCGAGAGAGGGAGGGCTGGGGTGGCACTCCAACGCTGGCAAGCGAGACCATATATAGCCGAGGGAGGGGAGGCGTCGGCGCGCGTCGGCGCGCCGCCCCGTGACGCGCCGCCCGTGAGAGAAATCAATGGAAAAGTTGACCGGCGGCAGCCTTGCCATTGATTCCCCGCGGGAAGCCGAGGCGTCTGGCAGACGAGGGGGCCGGTGTCGCTGACGCGGCTGCCACGCGGCGCTTTCGCGCCAAAAAGGATTCGCCCGGCGCCCCCGAGCGCCCCCCAGCGCGCCGGGTTCGGGTTGGGTCCGCCGGCGCCAATTTTGACCCGAGCCAGCGAAAAATGGGCCCACGGAGTCGCGTCTGGGCCGATTTTTTGGCGCCGGCGGCCGAAAAGTCGCCTGAGGGGCCTTGTTGGGGGCGCGGCTGGAGATGCTCTAAGGAAATGGTTACTGAGGAATGAACTAAGGTCCGATACTATCTGATTGGCCACTTCCCAAACTATATGATTTGTGCCAAAACCATTTGGTCAACCATGGATTGGTGGTCACTAGTGGAAAAATGGGCTTTCATCGTAATCGCTAAAGCTTGTGGCTAGAGCTTTGACGATAAATTGTTTAACATGTGGCTAGAGCTTGTTGAAATCGCTAAAAGTATTTTGTTTAATGATTCCTAGGATTCTCTAGTATGGTAGTATATGATAGTTTTTCGGCAATATTCTTCTAGCTGGCTTAATTTTAGAGGTGTTACACCTGTTTTCATCACTTCGGTTTAGAAAATGGTGGTCCCTCCTAGGATCCATGTGTTTCTATGGCTTATATTTCATAACAAAATCATGACTCGGGATAGTCTCAAGAAGATAAACCTTAAAAAACAAGGATTGTATCTACTATTCATGTAAAGAATCTATACAACATCTTTTCTTTGATTGCATTGTGGCCAAGCATATCTGGAGCTCAATTAGTTTTTTCTTTGGAAATAATTAGGGGTAGTAGATGCTGCTTGATCAGGTGCACACATGAAATACAAAACGAACGAAAAGAAAGAATCGTAATACCAAATTAAGCATGCTTGCCTGCACGAATCTAATGTTCATCACAATTCACAACCACACACTAAGAAACGCAAAACGTTTCTTTTTCATTTTATGAAAATTTTAATCTATTCATCAACTATCAAGTTAGTCCGAAGAACCAGAGGTAACATAAACTACATCTAGTGCCATCTAACAACGACTACAAAATCACGTGTATAAAACAAGTAAACTTTCTTTACAAGAGCACAAATAATAGGGTCGGTCTAATGACCAATGCCTGATTAACAACAGTAGATAGCTAAGCCAGGCAACCATGAAACCTATAGCATCTGTCTCGAGAAAAAAAAAATGTCATAATACTCCCTTCGAGCCATATCTCACTTAATATAATTTTATACAAAAGTTGTATTAAATGAGCGACAATTAGTGTGGATATATAGGAGGGAGTGCAATATCTTATATACTACCTAAGAGAGTGATTCTCATTAACTTATTTATCTCAACATGCAAGTATGCCGTAGCACTATATAATTATGGATGGGATAAGACCCACTTGAGCATGCAACCATGCATGGAAAAAGACTTAGCACCAAATGCAACCATCCATAAAAAATATATTTGATTCTATTATTCTACTTATATTCAATGAATATTACACAAATATATACATAATCAAATAAAAATAAGCCATATGTATTTTAAATTTGGGTTCACGTGTTACTAATTTAAATATTTATATTCCGTACAATCAAATCTCATTGAAATGTATTGCAACCAATTTCGGTAGCAACGCACGGGGTACCATCTAGGGTTTTTTTAAGCGCAGTATATGTGTTTACGTTTTTAAAAAAGAAAAATATATGTGCACGTGATTTACTTGTAGTTTCTTATTAAATTTAGTTAGTGGGCTGGGCCCTGCGGGGAAGTGGGCCTTGTTCGCAAGTCAAGGTCTGAACGGCGTCCTCGGTCGTCGTCGGTCGTCGTCAAGGTCTGCACATCTCCTCACTCCGCGTCCTCATCAGTCATCACTCCTCATTGACTTCCAGATCTCCCCACTCCACTCGTCTACAGTTCCAGCGCCGGTGCCATCTCGCCACTCGTCGCCGCCCTCGCCGCCGGTGCCTCTCACACGAGCCAGAAACACCCCGCGTCCGCACTCGCTTCCTCGTCTCCCCACTCCCGCCGCCGGTTCCAGATCCGCGTCCCACCAGCCGCACTCCGTCCTCCCTGGCGCCCAATCCTCGTCCGCCGTCCCCGACTTGGCCAACTCGCCGTCTACGTGGCCGCATCAGGTAACAGATCGGAGCTGCCAGTGGCGGAGCTACGGTAGCAAACCTGGGCGGGCCGATAGAAAGGAAGACCCATAATTTTCAAGCTCGTGGCTGAGTTTACTCTCAATCTCCACTGTAATTGCTATGAGTTGGGCGGGCCACAGCCGATTTTATCAACACGTAGCTCCGCCAGTGGGAGCTGCTGTTATTGCATTGGGTTCAGCTGGACACTATGATTTTTCGTGACATTGTGCTTACTGCTTATAAGAAAGAGTACAAAATGGATTGTTCATGTTTTATACCAACAGCAGAGTAACAAACTCTTGTTTCACAGATGACAGGCGGAATTGTGACCGTGGCAGGCGGGGTGATGGACCCCCTCATCGGCAAGCTCAAAACACTCATGGGCGATGAGTACAACAAGTTCATAGGTGTCAGGAAGCAAGTCTCATTCCTTGAGAACGAGCTCAGCGCCATGAATGCCGCCCTTCACAAGCTGGAGCTCGTGGATGAGCTCGATCCGACCGTCAAGGACTGGGTGGATCATGTTAGGGATATGTCCTATGACATGGAGAATTGTATCGACGACTTCATACACGAGTTTAGCGCCGATGATGTCAAGGCAGGCCTCATAGAGAAGACTATTCAGTTCGTCAAGAAGTTTCGACAACGTCTTCGGATAGCTGACCGGATGGAAGAACTCAAGACTCTTGCCTTGGAGGCAAATGCTCGGCGCGAGAGGTATAAGATTGATGATTGCAGGCCTGCCTCTAGCTCTGTGGCTGTTGACCCTCGGCTGCGAGCGGTATACCAGGAGGCGGAAACTCTTGTGGGTATTGATGGCCCAAGGAAGGAGGTTGTCACTCGGTTGATGGATACACAAAAGAAACTCAAGGTGGTGTCCATTGTGGGATTCGGTGGTCTTGGTAAAACAACACTTGCCAAACAGGTGTATGACAAGATCAGCTCGCAATTCACATGCAAGGCATTTTTTTCTGTTTCACAGAGGCCTGATATGATTGAGCTACTCAACAATTTACAATATAAACTTGGGATGAAGGAGTCCAATTCATCCCGCCCTCGCAAGGTTGACGACATCATTGAAGAGCTAAGGGAACATCTGAAAAAGAGGAGGTATTACCTACAGTCGATAATCACTTGCATGGCTAAATTTGAGCCGAGTAATTGGTTAACGTATACTCCTATTTGGTATTGGTTTTTGTCCATCCAAGCTGCATGTTTGACTTTTCAGTTCTTTGTTTGTTTATGATAGAAAATGAATCTCAGAAATAAAATCTGTAGAAAACTTATGTGTTTAGAAAAAATGATTAAAGTATTGGTTTATATTACATCTCGTGTCATAATAGATAGGGAAAGGCTATTGAATGCATATGTGCTAAACCAATTGGATGTAACAAAGTTTTTACATTTAGTATTAACAATAGTTAATCTAAAGATCAATTTATGAAGTGAAGTTCACATATCTGGTACTAATTTTTTATCCATGCATGCGAGATTTGTGCTTGTTTTTTTCTCTTCTGGGCCTTGTGATAAACATGAACAATCATATGCTTTGGTATTACTTTTCATTTGATTATGATAATTCATAGCTTCTCAGAAAGTTCCCTATATCCCTTTTTGCCAGAGCCTATTTTGTCAAGATTTTGATCATTTCGTCTATAATTTAATCATACTGTATTATAATGCAAGTAACCTCTCCAAACATTTGAATAGGTACCTTATTGTTGTGGACGATCTGTGGGATGAATCGACATGGAATATTATTAAGTGTGCTTTTCCAGAAGATGGTAACGGAAGCAGAGTAATAGCTACAACACGAGTGGAAGGTGTGGCCGGAGCAGCCTGTCAGAATGACCGTGAGGGTATCTACAAATTGGAACCTCTCAGTGAAGAAAACTCAAGAATGTTATTGTTGAATAGAGTATTTGGGTTCGTACATGGTTGTCCCCCCCAACTTGAAGATGTCATGGCTGAAATTTTGAAAAAGTGTCATGGATTGCCACTTGCAGTTATCACAATAGCTAGCCTATTAGCAAGTGAAGAAAGATCATTGAAGGGCTGGGAGAGTATAAGGGATTATTTGGGTGCCCAGTCTGCCACAAATCCCACCTTGGAAGAGATGAAGAGTATATTAAACCTTAGCTACATGCATCTTCCTGCTCATTTTCGAGCATGTTTTTTGTACCTTGGTATGTATGCAGAGGACTGTGAGATCCTAAGAGATGATCTGATTCGACAATGGATAGCTGAAGGCTTTATCATTAGTTTGCATGTGCAAGATCTGGAGGATGTTGGCAGGAGTTATTTCAATGAGCTTGTCAATAGAAGCATGATCCAACCTTATAAAAATGTGGATGGGAAGGTGTGTTGCAAAGTACACGACATGATGCTTGATTTGATCCTAAGCAAGTGTGCTGAAGATAACTTTATAAGTGTGGCATACAATTATGAAGGCATGGCAAGATTGCATAGCAGGAAACACAAGGTTCACAGACTATGTATGACATCCATTGTTGGTGGTGGAGCAACATATGGCCCAACTATTGTTGTTAGCTTATCACAAGTTCGGTCATTTACAATGTTGGGGAACTCCATGCCTCCTCTGGTGTTGTTTAAGTATCTCCGGGTGCTCAAGATTGATCAAGGCAGGCCCAGGGGAGACGAGGAGACACGTGACCTCACCGCTATTAGGCAATTGTTTCAGCTAAGGTATTTGCAGATTTTGGGGCCATATCCTATAAAGCTCCCTTCTGAACTTCAAGGGCTTGTTTACTTGGAGACGCTGGACATACCTGATGCATGCCCCAGGACCATCCCCTCAGATATTGTCCATTTGTCCCGCTTGTCCTATCTCAATGTATGGATGGAAGAAGGGCTGCCTGAATTGATTGGAAATATGAAAGTATTGCGCAGTTTGAGAATATCGAATAGCTGGGTGATCCATCATAGCATGAAGGGTATTATGGGTCTTGGTGAGCTGACCAATCTTCGGGAACTGATGATCGAGGTGGGGCCTTTGGAGAAGCCAGAACTTGATGCTTTGGTCTGGTCCATTGGAAGGCTCTGTAACCTCAAACACCTTCAAATCTTAGGGTTATGTTCCAAAGGCGATAACCAGCTGGGTTCATTATCCAATCATTTCCAACATCTCGAGGAATTGCATGTATCTTCATTAAATTTCTGTAGAGTTCCCACATGGATGGGTGGTCTTCATTGCCTTAGCATTCTCGACCTGCGTGTGGAGGAGACGTCAACTGAGGAGGTTTATCTTCTTGGGGGGCTTCCCTCCCTTGTCAATTTGATTTTCAAACCATCACACATCCCTAAAGAAAGGGCTATGTTGGACACGGGACTATTCCCGGTTCTGGAGTACCTCGAATTTTGGTCTCAGGAAGATGTTATGGGGTACCTGGGGTTCGAGGCAGGGGCCATGCCCAACCTACAATTCCTCACCGTTCACTTTATAAAGGAGTGGGGCGGCAGTATACCAGTCGGCATGGAACATCTATCACGCCTCCAAGAGATCCTACTGAAGGAGGCTTATTCCGATGATGCCATTGTGTCTATGTTCAGGAATGCCTTATCAGCACACCCAAACCGCCCTTCCGTTGAACATTGGTAAGTACTTCAATTAATAGTAGGTAAAGAAAAGTACATAAACCAAGTAAGAACTGTGGTTCCTTCCACTTAAAAAACACACTTTATTTGCTTCAGTAGTTTTGGAAAAACATAGATTCAGATTTTCACCCAAGTTAACCATAACCCATCTCTTTGATACTGTTTTCTGCAGGTCCGGTAAACGTGAGGAGGTAGTTCGAATTTGACTGCCGCCTCACAGCCTATTGGCATCCTTGTCGATGTTTACCATTTCTTTAGGTACAGTTTGGCAATTTCTTCAAAAAGGGAAATATGAAACTTATTCATTTATACGTTTCTTAACTTTGCAGTTTGCACAGCTCTGTATTTATGCCTCCATACACTGAAATGTTTACTAGTACTCGTTAAACAACTGCATCAATCATCTGTCCATCTGTAATCTAGTCTAATGACTCAGTTTTCTCTTTCCAACTATGGTCACAGTACACCTAGATGTACATACTTACAGTGCGTCCCAGAATTTTTGCTGTCTCTGTAACTTTCTGAAACAGTTTTCAGAGGAATTCGCATGCATATTTGTTGCTACAACATTAGTTGGTGAAATTGTTAGCAAATCTGCATGAGACCTGTACAATCTAGTTCAAGTGGTAGACTAAATAGCATCCGACAGTGCCGTGTTTGTATTGTGATGATTGAAAAGCAAGAGCGGTTGGTGTAGCAGTTGACATTTCTTTCTTGCATGGAGCTGTCAAGTCTTTGTTCTGGTTGGTCTTCGGCTTGATGAGATTGTGTTATTTTGCTTAGCAATGCAGGCTCAGAGCTCAATTAGAGTGGATGTCAAAGCTGAGGGGTAGAGTGCCAACAATGCAGAAGAGGAGCCTTTGCTGCGAAGAAGGAAGCTGCACTTGAGGCTGCAGAGAAGAGAGCAGCAGAGGCAAAAGAAGGTTGAAGCTGCATACAAGGAAGCAGGACAAGGACAAGATGAGGCATAGAAGGTAGCAGCTGAAGGAAAGAAATGTTAGTAGATTGTACAGAGTCAAACTTTTCGTGGATATATGATTAGTCTGCATCAGTTTGCTTCTCTAGCTTCCCTGAAGATATGTTCAGAGTCGACAGTTGTCCACTTACACAAGCACACCCACCAACCTCCAAAGGCTGCTACTGAGCTCAATGTCCATTGCCAATTTGCCATGGTACATTGTTGTTCACTTCTCCATCCTGTTATGCCGTTCTTAGCTTATGTTTCTATGCGGGAATGTCAAGAAAATAACCACCTTTAGAAGAGGAGAATGTGAGCTAGAGAAATTTAACCATTGAATCCTGTCCCGGTGACTAAGAAAAACCACTGCATCTTGCAAGAGCCCCCTGAAACGTTCATATATTATTTGCAAATTTACCGTGATATGCTAAAGTGGCAACCTGGTGCATGTAGCTCCCGCTTGCGCAGGGTCCAGGGAAGGGTCCGACCACTTTGGGTCTATAGTACGCAGCCTTTCCCTACATTTCTGTAAGAGGCTGTTTCCAGGACTTGAACCCATGACCTCATGGTCACAAGGCAGCAGCTTTACCACTGCGCCAAGGCTCCCCTTCCGTGATATGCTAAAGTGGCAATCAAACAAAATTTAATCCAATGATGTTTGGAATTCTCGTTCCCTGTTTTATGTTCCATAGCTGTACTGTTTCCAACCAATTATCAAGGTAAAGCTCTGAAGCTGTTCGGCTTTTGTTGTTCTCTTGTTTCAGTTGTCAGATAGCTTTGGAAAGGTGTTTGTCAAATCTTAAGTATCTCAGGTATGCCCCTTCTTGGATGTTTATGTGTACCCGAATCAAATGATCTCATTCGATAACTAGGAATTGAAAATATTTATTGTAAAAATAGCTCAGTCTCTTCTTTGGCAACTATTATGAGTCACTCTCATTCTGTTGCTAGAAGCTGAAGATGTGAATATTATTCTGTGTGAGGAGAGTAAAACAAAAGAAATTGATTTATATGGAGGTATACTGCATAAGTTTCCAGGCTCCAAATAGATTGGCTACCAGTGTCCATTGCATGAGACTACAAGTTATACAGTATAATTAATTCAGACAAGACATTAGTACATCTTCACATAGTATAAAGTATATACTGAAATTTGATATAAAGTTCCTGACTTGCGCAGCCTTTAGCCCTTTATTTAATCTGTCGTAGACACCCCTAGTCTTGACACAAGCGAAACCATGGGAGCTATTTAGTTTTAAGGTACTGTAATTTTGCCATCTTTGATCAAAGTCTTGAGGCTCCATTAGGGTCACTCCAAACTCCCAGCTGCTGCATCACCATCTGCAGTAACTGCAGCCCCTGACTTGACCTATATATTTTGTAATTCAAACACCATATGGCTTAATTGCCAGAAGGTGGCTACAACGAAAAACCTGGTATTTTGCGAGTAAGTTTACAGTATGGAGTTTACAGTATTCATATTGTCTGATGATGAGTTTGTATCACTCTGCTTGCGGAGGTTTGCACAAGCATTGCTGCTGCTTGGTCCATACCATTAGCTCACATTCTTCACTGCTGTTAACCAATATGTGAGTACAGGCCTTTCGGCTATCTGTGATGCATCATGAAATGATATTTGTGTGTTGGCCGCTTGCTCACCGGCTTGGATGCAGCTTGTCCTGGGTCTGCCAAGACGATTGCTTGCCTCCTAGCGGAGGAGGTTTCTACGGGCAAAATGAAGAAGGTGAAGAAGGCTATCAGGAGCATAGGCAAGAAGACTGACGTCATTAGGAAGGCGTCCGCGGCTGCTTAATGGAGGATGCTCAGTCTTTTTGTCATCCATCTTCGATTGACTCGCCTCTGTGGATTTGGTGGCGTTCGGTGGTTTCGCTGAGGGTTTCGTTGCGATGTCATTTTGCGAGGGTTTATGGTTGTTGCATGTTATGTATGTTTGTTGGGTTGACCGTGGTGTCATGGAGTTTCTTTCTTAGCGAGTAGTCCACATGTGATCTATATGTATCGGTTTTCGCCCGGTTTTCCGTTAATAAACTGGGCAATTCTCTTCTTCTTAATTAATCGATGAGGCAAATCTTTTGCCTCCGTTTCGAAAAAAATATTTGTGTGTTGGTGGTAGTAGCAACATTTCTATTATTTTTCTCAACCTGATCGAGCCATGTGTTTTGCAAGAGATCTCTGGAATCGTGCACCTGCGTTTGTATATCCAAATGCCATGTCATTTTTGGCCTGTCAATCCATGTCCTGAGATGAATTTTGTCTGATCACAATGCTCTTGGTGTCAGATGATTTGAAGCCGCAAGATGTTGGCATAGACCCCAGCATGCCGTGCTTCAACCAGAGCGAGTCGAGAGGGCCTCCTGTGGTGATGTATCTGCATTTTTGGACCGCTCTAAGTTTTTGGTAACCTCGACTACTACATGCATCATCGCCTATGCATTGATTGTTTTCATTTCGAAGAGCTTGCTAGGCCAAGGCCTCTCCTATCAGGATATGCTATTATTGAACACTTTTTACCCTTACTCATCAGGCTTGAAACAATCTCTTGTGATCCATCTTTTCTTTCGTTGTTCATGTGGTTATGTTCGGTATTGGTTGTGCTAAACATGTAACGTAGGGATATACGTCTTGTAACAGAACGTGTAAACCGGCCTTGTTGAGGTGCCCTAGAGCCCGTATATAAATAAACAGTACTAAATCCCAAGGCCATCGTATTGGTGTGCCGATCCAATCCCTCTTCTCTATAGTTTTCATCAGTCTGGTCTGCTGGGTATACGGTCGGTTGATGGGTTGGTAACAGGCCAATCTGTGCTCTGTTGGGGGGCATGGCATGGTCGCTCTTTCTTGTTTCCCTGTTGTGCTGTTTGTGCAGCAGGAGTGTTTTTGATAGTTACCATGCATGTAACCAATCAACCCAGAGCGCTGTTGAAATCCCAGAATCACATTTGTTTCATCTTTCTTTCCTTCTCAGGTTGGCTTCACTGTCTATCCTTTAGCTTCTTTGGGCATCATCTGTTCTGTATACTAGATGACTCGTTACGCCAATGGCGCAAAGGCCGAGAGGGAGCCAAGTATTGTGAGAATATTCAGACACCGAAGTCAAAAACCAAATGTGCTAACACTCCCACATGCTCTGCTTGGAAGCCGCCTTTTCTCACCAAATCTAACATAGATACATATGATTCTTCAAGAGCAAATTTCAGAGAAAATATAAAGCATGGAAGGCTTTAAGTTGTACTACTGAGACCATACCACCATATCTTCATTTAGTTTCTTTGAAAATCTAAAGGTCTAAGAGGACGGTACATGTGAGAAGCTGTGAATCCACAACAAAAAACTAAACTAACTTCCAAACAAACATTTCAAGTTTGGAAGCCACAAAAAAGCAGCCAAGATCTCTCGTTGTAGTGCAGGTACATGTCCTTAATCCTGCATCCACAACCCATAATTTTTTAACACCTAAATCCACAAAATCCAACCAAAGGAAATCATGGCAGAAACATGCACTGTGGCTTACATCTTCGAGAAGGACTTCTTGGCATTCTTGTGCAGGTTGGACACAAGAATCCTCGCTGCGAGCTGCAGAAGAACCACACATGCACCCTCCTTCACCTAGCCCTTGGGGAGGAGGGGGGCAACACTTGCAGCGCCGCGACAAGGCCTCATTAGATAAACCTTTACTCTTGTAATCTACATTGGTGAATCTATTGATACCTTTCTTTACCATATGCTCATTGAACCTTCGAAACAATATAAGTGGTCGACCTATCAAGACTAACCGTTTCAACTGACCAAAAAGAGAAATCAAAGCTAGCAGAAAAACAGATAATAGACATCCAAGAAAGAAACTTGTATGTACAGCCATGTCAATTGTTGCTTCAAAAGGCCGGAACTTCTTTCACTGCAAGCCCAATACTTTTTCACACGACTGCATGGCAATGTACTTGGGTCAAAAGTAGGCCCAATGAAGTGCAACGAACATATCAAAGTCAAAGATGCCAACATATACGTAGGAAAACATAAAGTAATGATCTTGGATTAAATTTCATCCTAAAACCTGAACACGCATGTTGAATGTACCAAGTTGACAGTACGTCGCCAACTGGCCATTTAATAGGTAAAAAACAAATTAGGTGAACGCTCACACTTATCTTACTACTTTATATTTCATCCTGACAATTAATAAAATCAAGCATGGTCACTTTTATTGCCTCTTGCAGCAGGTTCATTCATCAGAACGTTACACACTGTAATTGCGTCTTATTTACTTATTAAGAAAATGTTCTCTTATCAAATTCTACAATTCTTTTGGTGATGTGAATTTTCAGGCCCCCACTGACTGTAACTACAACAGAACACAATTTTCTCTTAGAGAAGAAGCATATAGAAACAATCGTAGTTCAACAAAAATCTGTCGAAGCTACTGAAGATCTGCATACTCTGTTTCGACCGTTTTAATAGCAGGTAAAACTTTAGTTGTCAGGAGACCTTCATAGTGAGTCTTCTCCAGGTTCACATATTCGGTGGAAGAAACTACCATCAGTATATACATGCTACAGAAGATTGGGTGATCACTATTTGGAAGTACTTATAACCAACTGGTGGCCTTGGATGGAACTAAACCGAAACAACAAAAATAGTTGAATATCAATAAATTTAAGTACGTATCTAGCAGAAGCAAAGGTTGCTATTCTCCTTCGGAATTAACTACAGTATGTGTCTCCTGAGAAACATGCATTTTATCTGACAAAACACACACCAACTAAACATGTGTTAGCATAACAATATTCAGTTGTTGAACCCTCTGTGCATTGCGTCGACAGCAGATGGAATCAAAAAATACATCATTGTAGTGACAACAAAAACTGCAGTCTAGTGTAGCATCATAAGGAAAAACAAGCAATGTTAAGAATAAATGGAAATAGGCAGGAGAGTTATTCTGTTTTGGTGGCATTCTATAATGCATCGGAAATATTTCTTAAAATCTACCAGTTTTAAAAGTAAGTACCAATGCGCAGAGAAATGGCACAATCAATTGCCTAATTCTCAAACATGTCAAGGTCAGTCAATTGTCACACTATCTTTGTCTCCAACCTGTGGGTCAACTTCAGCAGCCGTCTACCGAGGCAGATTGGTGTGCTCAATACAAGTGACACAGCCTGTAAATTAAACATAAAGAGGTGTCAAGAGCTAATATCTTTTGTTTATGGCACAACTACTAAAACCATTATGCCAACAAAATTAAGAACAAAAAACAAGTTGATGTTCTGGTCTTAAATGAAAGTACTCTAGATATCAGAAAGACCGATAAAAGAATGGCCACGGAGAGGAATTAGGGATCAATCAATCTGCCTGTGTGGTTGAGCTAGCTTTGTGTTGTGAACTACACTGAACTACACATTGTGTTGTGAAGCTACTTTCTCGAGTTCAGCGAAACCGCCAGTATGCCAAACCATCTCCGAAACAAACTAATACATCAACATGTTTTGAGTAATCAACAGCTCCGTACACAGCAAGAGCTATCTGAATTTTAGTAAGTGAAAATCATTAACTAAATAAGCTCTTTTTCAAGGTCATGCGATAAGAAAATGGGCTGAATGACCATCATAGCAACATGTAGAAGCAGCAAAAATATAGGCTTGGTGTGTAACTGATCATGAATGTCAACGAACAATATAGCCTGCAGTTCTTTCCTCCTTATCATGGTGGAGCAAAGCCCATAATAGCATATTACTATAAATTGTCAATAATAAGCTCACAAAAAACTATATTTGTCCAGGGAAACTTGGTTTTCAATTTTAAAGTTACAACAGAACACTGAATTTAACTAATCTCATAGTAGTATTTTGTGGTTCGTACCACTGCTGCTCACCGTGTTCCATGGCCCCATGGGAAAGATGTGCGTCAGGTGGGGAGGTGGCCGGCATGCCTGCGGGGAGAGGTGGACTGCGCGCGGTGGCGAGACCCTTTGCTAAGGTACAAAAGGACATATGTTAAGTAAAGGGTTCATGATCATTTAAGTAAAATAAAGAACTACGGAAGGAACTCAAGCCTCTACATAATAATTCAGATTGCATCACTGAACATATGAATGACAGAGAGCCCCAAAGAAATTGGCTTTATCAGGTATATGAATGACATTACGGAGAGAATTACCAAAATTATCAGGTAAGTGACATGATAGAAAGAAGAAGGTGCTCCATGCTTGCTGCTTGAAACTCCATCAACTACCAGTGCATACACTACATAGGTTAATAATAAACTAATCCTTGAATTCCTATCTCGTTATATTATCACTGGATACATACTTTTTTGTGTGGCTAGTGAATGCTGGAATTTTGCTACTACGACGCTGCAAATCTTGTTTTGTTTTTACCGAAGGACCTTATTATGGTTTGAAATGTAGTAGTAGTATAGTACTTCGCTAGTTAGCATCCTATCCTCTCCTCTCAAGAGATAAAAAGAGAAGAAATGGGTAGGTGTCTCAACTGGACATCTGAAGAGGATCTGACCACCACGCTTAAATCAAACAGAGTGGAAGCAAAAACAAAACAAAAAACCTGAATCGGCCTAGAACCAGACAGACTTAACACAGAGGTTAGAGAGGTGAAAGGGACCTTGATGAGCACAAGAGTGGTTTTGGCTGTCAGCGGTGGGGAAGGAGCTTTCTTTGGCTATCAGTGTCGTCCCGGTGGCTGGCCACTGTAGCTCCAACCCAACCTTGACCCAACAGAGATGAGACGTGGTCAGGGAAGCGAAGAGAGGAAATTGGGAGAGGGTGGGAGGGGGCAGACCATGATGCTACTGCTGCTGCTTGTCATGGGACTGGAACAAGGAGCAGCATACCTTGATGAGCACAAGAGCGGCGTCCATGGCGCCTACCTACAGAGACAAGACGAGACCAGTTATAGGTGACACCAAATAGTCCATCATTTTTATAATACACAACCTCCAGTTATCTAGCTTTCAATAATTTAAGAAAAAAAATCCAATTATATGTATACCACTATCTTTTGCTACCATATACCTCCAATTATATGTATACCAGAAAAAATCAACCTCAAACTGCAAGCACACTCAGTCAGTCTCTGGTCACCGAGTCAAAGCACTGCCATAGAGCAATTCTTTTCCTATCATATACTTCCTATGGCCGCCTCTCCCGCCTCTACTGTTTCACACCCGCTCTCACCGCCACCCTGAAATATAAAGAGGCTGAAGAATAGAAATAGATAGGAAAATATGTTTACCTATGGCACACAAGGTCAACAGATATAGATGAAAATTTGTGTTTTCTATATTAACAAATCTACGACATCTTCACCGACACAACTATATAATGAATTCTGAAGTACTTCATGGGCACCAATCAAAAGCTAATATATAGTTCAACATATCCACATGCTGCTCCCACTCACCAGAAGAGTAGAGGAGAGATCAAAATTGAGAGAGGGTCAGTGGGGGGTTGAGGGCGCTGGGAGCCGCAAGACCTGCCGTCCATGTTGTCGGTCTGCACATTTCATTTATTTTCTGCAAGAGCAAACCAAACCAAGATAGCATTAGCATGTTGTATCTTACGCAAGTGACCAGAAGATGAGAATGCTTGCCGGCAAAGGGGAGCAAGGAAATAATAACCTGAAAATATCCAAGGAAGTAGTAATCCACCTAGCAAGAAAAACAAAGGCCATGGAATATTCAGTCAGCATTTCGAGACCTGACTTGCCCTCTGGATACATATCTTGAGAGTCACAAGAGATGATCTATTTTACTTGTGCCTCTTGTCAAATCTTCGCAGCCAGCCGAGAACCCTGTATATCTGTTAGAGCAGCCAAAACAGAACAAATACAATTAACTTCGAATTATAGAAGTTGACAATTGCACAGAACATATGTAATAAACTGTCAAAATCGTAAAGTAGGTATTAAAGAAGATAGAATCATGAGTGTGAGTGTACTGTCTGAAAGTGCGTTGATGCCTATTTTGTACAGTGACCTAGAGAAAACTCTAGTACATAAAAAGGAAGGCTAACACATTACGTGTGATTAATGGATGACTTGTTAAGATGTAGGGACATACATTGATTACAATTTTTTTTGCTAATTCAAGCTGTAGAAAACAGATTATCTCATCATTAATCAGGTTATCCTTGTGTAGCCCATCGTTATACGTAGATATTAGAGGTTTCTTGTTATCCAAAAATATATAAATGGTTCAATCTATTTTCAGAAACTAAAATTTCTATTTTGTATGTGATCCACATTACAGAATAAGTGCTAACCTTTTGACGAGTCCTCTGCAATATCAAGAAGCTGGATCCAACTAATGCGCTCGACTTGCTCTGCAAATATATGCATAGTTCAGCCTTATTTTTAGAAATTAGGATTTCAGTCACAGTTGCAACTCCAACACCAAAAAGAATTGACTATTCATTGTATGTAAGTTCAGACAGAAACAAAGAACAATGCTTACCTGATAGAAACCAACAGAGTTGAAACCTA
The DNA here is from genome assembly GCF_002162155.2 of Triticum dicoccoides. Lineage (NCBI taxonomy): Eukaryota > Viridiplantae > Streptophyta > Magnoliopsida > Poales > Poaceae > Triticum > Triticum dicoccoides. The sequence goes on from NC_041381.1 coordinate 701,309,940, forward strand.
GACTCTGGTTGAGAAGTCCAATTAAGATGCCATTGAGCACTCCAAATCCCATGACAGTCCTTGCGTCGAAAGGTTTGTGCTTAAAGGGCTTCATACATAATGCCACAAGAAGTCAATAGAATAGAACAAAGAGATGCCAGCTTGTCAACATGGTTGCTGCACAATAAAGAATAAGGGTTTTCTTATTTGTAGGGATAACATTTCTGCCAAGTTATACATGACTTTCATAGATCAGTAAACTAAATTCGAAATTTACAGGTTGTAGAGGGAAAAAATGGTAGTTATAACATGAGACACAAAATGATACTACAAACAGGGGATATGCAAACGTCAATGATCTGAACAGAAGCTCTAAATAAATAAAGAAACATTAATTCATAAGAACTGAAACTCACTACCTCCAGTTCCATAGACCAATACTCAGTTTTATGTGAGTACAGTTTTCTAACACGTGAGAATCCTTTGATCAAAATGTTGACTACATAAATAAAATTAAACAAGAGCAGTGATTTTTCCATGATGGCATCAGTAGTGCTCACTGGATGTTCACGTTATCTTTCCATTTTGACTGTTGGAGAACTGGAGGTGAGCATGCTTGGACGTTGCTGAAATTTCATCAAACACCTTATAGGAATAAACAAAAAAGAATTTGCACAAGGAAACAGATGAGTTGAAGAGAGAGGGTAGGAGGCAATGGGGAGAGATTAGATTCTACAGCAGGCAGGGGAATAGCCAGGCGCGAATCCTCCTGCCTTGCCATGGCCGGTTGCACCTCGGGGTCGGCAGCTGCCCTCTAACGGAGAGAGGGAGAGATGTAGAAGGAGAGAGAGAGAGAGAGAGATGTAGAGAGGGGAGAGAGCCTGACTGTACCTGGGACTCACCGACGATGGCGCCGGCGCTGTGGACCAGCGCTGCGGCTCGAGCTCATCCTGGGGTCTCCGCTGCACGCGTGGAGATGCTCCGTGGACCACCGATGCGGCTCGAGCTCCTCCCGGGGTCGCCACAACACGCGTGGAGATGGACGCGGGGGCGGGGGCTCGTGGCCAAATGGAGGAGGTGCCGACGACCACAACGACCTTGTCCGGGTTGAGCTCGTCCTCCCGCGGTTTCCTCACGACGGCAGCTCTCGGCACCGCTCACCTGCGAGCGCAGCGGCGACGACAGGGCCGGCGGATCTGCGAGCGCCATGGCTGGCCGGGTGGAGGAGGTGCGGCGGCGGCTGGCCGGGTGCTGCTCCTTCCCTCGCCCGCCAGACCCCCGTCGGCCGCCACCATCGCCTGCATCCAGGCCGCCAACAGCAGCCTTGACCCGACCCCCACCCTCAGCTCACTCCGGAGGCGTCGTCCTCGGCCGCGAGGAGGAGGATGCAGGGGAGCCTGTCCCGCGTGAACCCGGAGCAGGCGTTGGAGATCGGGTTCGCCCGCGAAGCGCGTGGCCACAATGGCCTGCACGCGAGCGATGGGAAGGCGGGGAGGAGGAAGTGGCGGGCCAGTGGAGGAGTAGCAGCAGGGCGGCGGCGGGGCTCCTAGGGCACAGAAGAAGGAGGAGGAGGAGGTGGGAGGGAGCGGCCGGCGGGTGAGGGAGGAAGGAGCGAGGGGCGTGGGGCTGTGGACTGGGGCTAGGGTTCGATGCCGTTTTCGTCCCTCGCGCGGTGCGGTGTATTTTTCGCTCGCGTGGTGCGCTGCGCCACCCACGCGCGGGCGCGGTGCGGTGGTCTTTTTCGCCTCGCGTGGTACCGTGTTCTCGAGGCATCGGTTGTGCCTAGCACTTCTTGAGGCTTTATATGTTAGACAACGTCCTGAAGCTGAAGCTGAAGAAGAGTGTAGCACCTAATGATATGACAACCAACGGAAGGAGAGCAAACACAACCATATCAAATGGTCTAAAGATGTATAGCAAGGCTTATATAGTGGTGAGCAGTGGCCAAACTTTAGTTAGGTAAACCACACGGTGAGCTTGCATGATAGCTCCGAATGGTGAAACTACAGGAGTAACAATACAAGCATGACCAATATGTCGACCGTTGTGTTGTCCAAAAAGTTGAACATATTAATACCCTAGCCGCCTCCTTCACGCCAATTCTAGTGCTTCGTTTCTAACGGCCAACCCATGTAGCTCTCCGGCGAATCGTGAGGCTGCTAGCACATACATCATGCGGTTGAGAGTTGACCAGCCTGACTTTGGGACGACCGACCGGCGCAGAGTACTGGCCCATCCTTTAACACCGTTGCAAGGCACATTCATTTTCCCTAGTAATAATGTTAGCAACACACTCTATATTCCTCATCAATGGAGATTACAGCCATGGATTCCTCAAGCTTTACCAACACAGGAAGAAGAGGAACACGAGAGGAAGAGAAAGACAGAATGCGGAGGAGGCCGAAGCCATCCAGTTCCTAGCCGAGTTCTTCTTAGAGCCTTCGTGTGTACTTGTAGTAGTTTCCTCGAGGCCTCACTGCAGCCCAAAACCCGCAGCCCATGGCCCAGCCCAAGCAAGAGTAGGTTGGTCGCTAACATTCCCCTTTCCTTAAAATTCGGCTTGACCTCAAGCCGATGCCATGTTAAACCACCTGGATCCCATGGCACATGATTGTCCTTGATTGAAGTGGGATCATGGTGGTAGCCCTGGCTGATGACATAGTTGTCGACAAAATGGACTTGAATGAGGCTGATGTAGTAGTCGTAGCCCACGAGGTCTTGGCCGAGGTAGGCATCAAGGTGGAAGTCCGGACCAGTAGGGACTTTGTTGAAGTGGTAAGTCTGGTCGAAGTAGTGGACGCGGTAGCCGGCTGGAGTGGCAACATTTCTCCTCCCTTCTGCTTCATCTTGTGTGAACAATCCGAATAAACAGAGAAGCGCCCATATGCCTGGGTCCCATGACAATTTTCCTTGACAATACTCCAGACGGCAGAAGCTCCATATGGCAACACAAACAAGGAACTGAAATGGTACCATACTTGTCACACCTTCAGAGCTCACTTGATCCCAAATCAGATGCAATTCCTGTGGGAGTTTACAGCTCACTAGCTCCAAGGTACGGCAGTCCACCAAAAATTTCTGATATAAATTGTCAGGAATAGAGAGCTCATAGGAATAGTGAACTTGGCCACTAACAATCCTCTCACAGTGAATTTTGGCTCGTGCTTGAGCCGAGCTCATGCCAAACCCATATGTCTGCACAGGCAAAGGAAATGCCCTTGAAAGCCCCTTCTCAGTTGTATCTGTTGGTGGCTGCAGCTCTTCCCAGTTTATTCGCTCAAACAGCAAAACTGATATAGCAACATCAGAAGAAAAGCATGCATCTATGAACTTTAGGTTGTGGAGCTCAGATAAAGATGCATCTGCACTTCTGAATTTTGTACCAAATTTGCAGCATGCAGCAACACCAACAACATAATAACAGATGACAATAGAGCTGGCTTGAAGGATCTCTTTACCCATGTAAGGAAGCAATAATTCCTTGAGCTTCACACTAGAATTTTTGAAATAATCCCAGTCTGGTATCCACGCAATTTTCAATTGGTGACACTTAAAAGTACACTGAATGAATTGGCTTGTCAGCGTTCCAAAGTTTGCACTTGGCCATTGAGAATTCTGAAAGTTCATATGTTTATTAGGTGATTGAATTTGGAAAGCACGCCTTGTTGGCCTGAACACTGATGGATCCTTTAAAAACCACGCAATTTCCCACCGAAGTTGGTCAGGAAAAATTGAATTCATCTTCCTCACTTCGGCAAGGCCATGACACTTGCTGCATCCAGATGAACACACCAACAAATAGAGTCATGCAATTACCCACTCGAATTGTTCATGATCAGAAAAAAATATACCTCCAACACCAAATTGAGGAATGGCAAACAATACTGTCATAAAACTGAACCAGGTGCCTTGGTAGCTGGGTAGACAATTATGCTGCACCAAGAAAATAACACATGTTGATCGAGTCTGAGGACTTGATACAAGGAAAGAACCGAGAGACCAGGCAATGGTCCATTGAACATCGTCACAACCAATTAACGAATCGCATTCAGCAAAACCAGACGGAAACCAAGACTCCGCTGATGCAAGGTAGATGGGCCAAGCAATTTTCCATTGCACAAGGTCAGAGCCCCATTCACCATTATGGCTTACCATCTCGAATGCAAAATAAGTTCCGACCTCAAAGTCCTCGTCAGATAAGAGCATTCCAAGGGTACCAATTATCTGTTTGTATGGCCAAAACATTCTAGGTCGAAAGAGCTCACAAGACAATTTCCTCTTCTCAGCAAGAACTTGCACATAAATTTCAGAAGAGTAGCTTGTTGCATGCAAGGCAAGACTGATAGCAGAACAACAAGTAACTTCATATGGTTCAGGTTTTAATTGGGGGCAGCAAGCTTTGATTGTCATGCCTCTCTGCAACTTGTCAATCACAAAACTGCCATGGATTGTTCGCAGATGTACATTGCATTGAAATACAGTACTTCCACAAGCAGTCAGAATCTCCCCATGCATATCGTATTCCAGTAGTAGGATGTTACTCTTCTGCCCATATAATTGATCAGGTGGCAGCCGCATACAGTTTCCATCCCAAGGCGATATTGGCAAGCAAACTAGTGTAGTAACCAGTTCAGGCAAATCACAATGAAGGAGCTGGAGGTTGGAATATGCAGGAAACTCACAAACAACAATGACAGGAAGCACACAGGGAATGCTGGCATCTTGTACTGAATTTGCATATTCCTTATAGTGGTCCTGCTGCTCAGGCATGACCAATAGGTCGTCATTCAGACCTTCTGTCGAACACTTGGCCGGCATTGTGACAAGCTCGACGACATCCGATGGCTCGAGGTCAAGGCAGCAGAGTTCGGGAACGACATCGACGGTGACCTGGGACGAAGCTGATGTTGCGGCAGGAGTTGTCATTGACACCGACATGGCGACTGTGTGGCTTGGGCATCGCGTCGAACACGTGGTGTGCACCCCAGCGGAGCAGCCACTGGTTGCAGGGGGGATGAGTGGGTTCATCGCTGAACATGCGCCCGAGATGTCCAGTGCGGAGGTCAGAGTCGAGGTCGCGGCCGCGGGCTTGAGGTCGATGCAGCCACACTCGGTGACGACACCGACGACGACCTCAGACAATTTTGATGCTGCGGCGGAAGAGGCGAGGTCGTCCGCCACCGAAGCAGTTGGGATTGATGTGGTCGTCGACTCAAGGTCGAGGTGCTCGTGGTGCCCCGCCCGCGCAGCCTGTAGCGCCGCGGCAACAGCAGCCGACACCTCCGATGCTACCGCCGCCGACAGCTCTGAAGCCACCCGCGCCGCGATGGCTGCAATACGGCCGCCCAACTCGGCGCGACGCCGTGCCCGCTTGTCCTGGTCCATCCACTCAGCGAGGCGTTGCTGCTGCGGGTCCTCCACCGACGTGAACGCTCCATCACGGCGGGCAGCCCAAGCTGATCCCCGTGACATGGCTAGAGATCGATTATGGTGGGGAAATTTTGTGTGGATTTGCGTGGAGGAATCGATTGGCTCTGAATACCAAATGTTAGCAACACACTCTCTATTCCTCATCAATGGAGATTACAGCCATGGATTCCTCAAGCTTTACCAACACAGGAAGAAGAGGAACACGAGAGGAAGAGAAAGACAGAATGCGGAGGAGGCCGAAGCCATCCAGTTCCTAGCCGAGTTTTTTTTTTTTTTTTTGAGAAATAGCCGAGTTCTTCTTAGAGCCTTCGTGTGTACTCGTCGCACATTCTACACCTACCAGACGCATGTTCTTTTTTGTTCCGTTTGTCAATCTCAAGATGATGTGCCGACTCAGTTTTTTAAAGGCGCTCATAGGTGTAGAATGTGCGTGCGTTCAGGGTAAGTGTATGAGCGTGCTGGTACTGTTAAAATAAAAGTTGATTAAGAAACGTGACATGATCTATGGCTGAGCTTACTACTACCGGGCGCGTGTTCCTTTTTGTTCCGTCCGATCTATAACAAGTTTTTTTTATTAAAAAGCTTTCAGCAAGTCGATCCGATCAGGGTGCCAAGGCAAAAGTCGATCAGGTGCTACAGCAAGTTTTTTTTAACAGCTTACAGCAAGTCGACCCGATCTTGTTACCAATCGGATCAATCTTGTCACGCCGCCTATAATCTACTAATACTGTTGCGCCGCCGTCATAATTCCTCTTCGACTGCCGCCGATCGGATCAATCTTGTCACGGTCAACATGGACATGGAGGGCGCCGATGTGCTGGTGGACATCCTCCGCTGCCTCCCGCCGAGGAGCCTGGCCGCCATCCGCTGCGTCTGCAAGGCGTGGCGCGCCACCGTGGACGACCATCGCCTCCTGCGCACCGACCTCCTCCCGCTCTCGCTCGACGGAGTCATCTACGAGACGAGAGAAATGGATGACGACGCCCAGAGGCTCTTCGCCCGCCGCTCCACGGCGCACCAGATCACCACCGGCCTCGAGCACATCGACGGCAGTCCCGATGAGGAGGTGTTGTTCCGGCCAATGTATGACTGTTGCAGTGGCCTCATCTTGCTGCATGATCGCGTGGTCAACCCAGCCACGCGACAGTGGGCGAGATTCCCCCGCCTCCGCCATCGCGCACGTGCAGGTGCAGCTACGACTGTAATAGCTGATCACGCGGTGTCGCCACATTACGAGGTGTTGCTTATCTCTTGTGGTTGTAATCCTGAATCGGTTGGCGCGGTGGAGTGGCCATCGTCGCCATATGTCATCCATGTGTTCTCATCAAAGACTCGACGCTGGAAGGAGAGGTCACTTGTGCGACATGGATTTATGGCCAGTGGAGTTGTTCCACTCTGCCTATTGGCAAGGGGTACTTTACGTCCGGAGTCAATACGGTTCAGTTTTAAGGTACTTAGAGCATCTCCAATAGCATGTGTACATTTGGATATCTATATATTCATATAGACAATTGTCTAAAAAGATTCCCTCATATAAACATTCAGTTTTGCATCAGAACGTCTATACACAGGGACCATGACAGGTGGACCGTTGCTGGGGAGAGGAAGAAATCATGACTACAGCTGAGTTTAGACAACGGTTTCACATTGTCCAGGCGTGGACATTGTCGAGGTCGATTTAGATGATGTGTATATTTGGACGACCATATAGACAAGCTGCTGGACGCTTGTTTTGGGCTTACGTCATGAAAAACGAGTATAGACATCCATATAGACAAGCTATTGGAGATGCTCTTACCTGCTCACTCATCCATGGTACTGTATATACTACAATTTATGTTTACCTTATCGAGAAATTTTCTCTAGTAATATTTAAAAGGGGATTTACTTTTTTTGCAGAATAAACTTGTTGGATGATAAGTACCAAGTAATTAAGTTACCGCGTGGAAACAAAATACTACATTATCTAGGAAAATCTAAGAAAGGAGTGTATGGCGCATTGCGCCCTGGACGATACATATGTGAAATTTGGTTCCTTGATGAATCACATGACCAAAATGAATGGGTATTGAGGGATGAAATCAATCTTCAGCCTATACCGACAAACGATTCAAGTTTCTATGTTGAAGATGCACCCTGGATTTTACAGTCGCGTGATCAGATGAAGCGGCTGTTGAAAAATGCCATCGGCCTTAAATTCATAGACGATAATAATGAAGCATTATCGGAAGATGATTTCGAGTGGGACTCTGACGACGAAAACACTGTTGGCCTTGCAGACTGGGCTCGAGAATCTGACCATGGCCCTCCATACTTTTTGTGTGTTGGATTTCATCCTTATAAAGAAATTGTTTTATTACAGTGGGCCAATAAATAATAGCCTACTATTTAAGTAGCTCGAAGGTTCGTTACCTCGGCAAGGTATCGCACGTGTGTACCGAGATAGAAGTGTCTTTTATATACATCCCATGTTGGATGCGGGACTTACCTGAAAGCAACTAAAGCTAATAATGTCTACCATTTGTGGGACATGTCTACAACTAACCCCAAGTTGTTCTTTGTCCTATTAGTATATTATATACTCCCTCTGTCCTAAAATAAGTGTCTCAAACTTAATACAACTTACATTAAAATTAGTATACCATTGAGACACTTATTTGGGAAGGAGGGAGTATATTATATTAGTGATAATCTCTTCTCTTGATCATTTCACCTGACATTGTTTCTTCTATGTGCCTATTGTGTTCATAAGATGTGTTGCCCAAGGTGGAGTCGCGTCAATTCTGTTGTGTCACTCTTTTTGTAGCACATTGTTTTTTAAGTAACCTGACTTCATTCCTCGATAAAGGCGCCTGCACCTTTCTGTTCAAGGGATGTGTTGCCCAAGGAGAACTCAACTCATTTATGTTTATTTTAGAAAAGAGGAGATTCCCCGGCCTCTGCATCAGAAAGATGCATATGGCCATCTTATTAACCAAATAAAGTAGTGCCAACATGGTTCCAAAGGTCTCCAAAAATAATAAAAAAACACAGAAAGCTCACACAGAGCCAAAAAGGGCTAGAAACACCAACTAGCCAAGAAAGGACGCCACAACCGGCCGGCAAAAACTAGATAGGGATACTAAACACCAACTCATTTCTGTTATGCCGCTCTCTTTTTTTCTCCTCAAATTATTTGTAAGTAATCCCATATATGTAGCTATTTCTAAAGTAATACCTTACGTATTGATTGCATAAACCAGAAAGCAAGTATACTAGAGTGTGACATGCACCTTGTTGCGTAGTTCTTCAGTCGTGAGTCAAGCCGCCTCCTTTTGTTTTGTATGTGGTCTATTACCACCAACTGGCTCTTTGTGCGTAATTATCACTTAATTAACTTTCATACAACGTCAATCATGTTTAAACATCTCCATTAGAGTATATGCAAAGGGAAACAGAAAACGACTGTTGAGTGTAAACTTCATCTCAATACAATTGAGCGCAACTTCTTGTTCATTCTTTTTTTTTGCGAGAAAACTTTCAATCTATTCATCTTCAATCATGATAGTACAACGGACATCAAAAATAATAAAAATTACATCCAGATTTATAGACCACCTAGCTGGCCAAAATGGAAAGTTCATAAACTGAAAACAAGCTGGGGCTATCTCTGGTTCTTATTGTTTGAGCTTGTTTTCACTGGTTTTCCTCCTTGGTAACAGCCTGTTCTTCTTCTCCCTTCTTGCTATCGTCACCAAAAATAAGAATTAAAAGAAAAAGGTAAAATATCAACATGGCAGTTGCTTCGGCCAGACCCATCATAACACCAAGAATAACTACCAACAGCGTCACGGTCCTGCAGGCAGAGAGAGGTAGGTCAAATGAGATTATATCAACTCCTGTCAAACAAACAAATAAAAGGAAATTAAGGTAGATTTCTATCAGGTAATTTGTATCTGTATGAATCTAGTTTAATCCTTTGATATTATACGCACAACTCAATGTATTTTGGTGGTCCTGTAGTCGTGCGAATCTTCTCCCTCTTAGCTATCCTTTCACGCAGCTCCTCCTTCCTCTGCTCAAGCAAGTCACGTAGCGCCTTTTCCTTCTGGGTCTGGCGAGCATGCTGGATTGATACACATAGATAATGGTCACTGTACTCTTACTTTGTAATAAGCGCTTATTGCCCTTGGTAAAAAGTTAATAAGAATATTGTCTTGTTTATGTGTATGTGAGCATGACTGTTTATTGGATTACTAATAGGAGATCGATGTTTAACTAGGAAGTGCAGGCAGAAGAGGTGCTTGTTCAACATATCAAAACAGTGTACAGCTACATCAATCTTTCCAATCTTATATGCGATAACAATAATTTGCTAAAGGGATGAGTATGACGTCATGCTCGGATCAACAAGGAAAACAAGGTTGGGTAGTAACATGATTTCATGTAGTACGTTCTGTTGCTTCGAGCAGCAGTACGCTATTAGCTAGGCCGGGTCACAACAAGTACTCCCTCCTCACGAAATACTTGTTCCTTTAGTATTTTGAACTATAACCATGACAAGTACTCCCCCCGTTCCTAAATACAAGTCTTTTTAGAGATTTCAAATGGACTACCACATACGGATGTATATAGACATATTTTAAAGTGTAGATTCACTCATTTTGCTCCGTATGTAGTCACTTATTGAAATCTCTAGAAAGACCTATATTTAGGAACAGAGGGAGTATTTTGGAACTGAGGGAGTAGTATACACGATGATGCTAAGTAAGTAATTTTGCTCTTGCCAATTTCTAACATGCACGCTGCTGTTTGCATTGCACAGAATTCGACTATCGCAGGCTATATAGATCCCTAATCTCGTGAGATAAATAATGAGAAAAATATATTTCAATTCTGGTTAATACACCTCACTGGAGAGCTGACGAGAGTGCATGAGGCTGCTTGGCATGAGGCGGCGTCGCTCCCCCGTGACCGCCGCCGGCGTTGGCCCAGGCTGGAGCAGGGAGCCACCGAGCATCCTCGCCGTGCATCGAACCGCGACGTTGCCAGCCTGCAAACAATAGGTTAGGAATTAAGGATGACAAGTCTGTCATGAATCATCATAGCCTGCTTACCGTAAGTAACTAATTTTGATCTTGTTTCTGCTTATTCAAGAGACACATGCATGTTGCTGTCCCGTTTATCGGTGACAACATCCTTGATGTCGTGAGATGAATCATGAGAAAAAAGATGCCAATTCTGGTTAAGGTACCTCGCTGGAGAGCGGGCGGGAGTGCATGAACCCGCTTGGCACGAGCCGGCGCCGCTCCTCCGCAACCGCAGCCTGCGTTCGCTGGAGCAGGGGGCCACCGAGCCAGCGTGGCTCCTCCATGACTGCTGCCTTTGGCCTCTGGAGCAGGGAGCCACCGAGCCTTCTGGCCGCACATCGAAGCGCCGCCGCCATGGATCTTCGCTGGCTTTGCTTGATTTCACCAGGAGCTAGATCGATTCACGAGAGCTGTATATGCATCTTGGGATTCGCCAACAAGATCGATCAAACGCCAGGAGTCTTTGCCGTGCCCTCTGTTTTTCTCTATTTATTTATTTATTTATTTATTTTGTCTTGTTCCCTTCCAATATTACAATCTCACGCAAGGTTGTGCATATATGTGTAGTACGGATATGCGCGTGGCAGACTCGAACTCGCACGCATATGCACCTAAGCTAGCTAGGATGTACTAGTGCTATCTCTGCTACCCGAAAATATATATTAGAGCATATGCACCCAGGCCCTCTCTATCTAGCCATCCATTTATTGCTTTAAGATTCGTGCAAATATATTTCTCTTTTTTGTTTCTGCCACATAGAATATATCTTGAAGTTCAAACCTATGCAGCGTGACAAAGCTTTCTGAGTAGAATCTAGGATAAATCGTACAGATTTTTTTGTCAAACATAAATATACAAAATACATTTTGTTTGATTAAAAAAAAATCATATTTTTAGTATTTACGTCGGACAAAAAAATCTGAAAGATTTATCCTAGATTCTAGTTAGAAAGCTTTGCCATCCTGCATAGGTTCCAACTTCAAGATATGTTCTATGTGGGAGAAGCAAAAAAGAGAAAATTTCGTATAGAAACTTAGTTGTATCGCACGGATCTTAAAGCGATATTGGAGAGCTAGGATAGCAGGGCCTGGATGCATATGCTTTAAAAATCCACGTCCCTCTGCTACCTAAAGAAACGGAGTGTTCCGTCTTTCATCTTACGTCGCCCACCCCCTCGTCCATCCTCCTCATACGACACCCTCCCTCTCCCACGCTTTCATCTTTGGTAACCCCCTCCCACGCTTTCATCTTTGGTAATCAAATAAATCTTTACTAATAATCAGATCAATCTTACCTTTGACAACGCAATAAATTTCCGGACGACAATAAATTTCTTCCTTGCTGTACATGGCAATACAATAAACTCATGGGAAGGAATAAATCACAGTAGGTAATCAAGCGAGGAGCCCGGCGGCCGCCTTCCTCTTCTGGTCTATCCATGCCTCCCGTTCTTGAAACCCTCCTCACTTTCCGTTCATCCTCTCCCATGAAGCGCCGCCGCCCCATTTCCTATGTCTTCCTGGACCGGCGCTGTCCGCACCCCATCACATTCCCTCTCCTATCTCTCCTAGAAATCATGGTGGGGGTGATTGTCAAGACCCCTTCTGAAGAACCGTGGGGCTGCGCCGTCCAACGACGATGGTCATAGATTCCGCCGGCTAGCCGTTGCCTGAAAGTGGAAGCGGAAGTTGGCCGGAGACCTCAATGGTAGTGCAGCCTTTATTACCCAACGGCCTCATCTACCTGATCTCTAACTCATCCCGACCGACCACAAACGCCGGCAGGGGCAGAGATTTTTGGAGTTTTGAGTTTACACTGATCTCATACGTGGGTTTACACTGGTCAGAGATTTGCCGCCGACCGATCTCAATGGTAGGCTTACACTGATCTCATACGTGGCGTGTTTTGAGTTTCACATATTGGTCTTCTATCTACTGACTGATTAATTCTTACACAGACTTTGCTAGATTGTACAGTAGCAAAGAGAGGACTTGAACCTGGGATGGACCAAGGTTAATCGAGGGAGCATCAAGGTCTGAACGTGATAATTGACGAAATAATTGCACCATATATAGGAATGGCACTGAATCTGTTAGGGGGTCATTGCAATTGTTGACGCGGCATGAGGAGGAGATCAGAGCTGTGGATCAGTCCAGATTCAGAGAATGTGTGGTTGATGGTTTGCACCCGTCCAATTCAACCAAAAAGGCCTGCTATGCGCTGGTCGGCGCTTTATACAGGTACAGTTAAGATCAACTCTGATGTTTCCTTCCTGCTAGACACTGAACAAAGCTGCGCCACACGGCCGGTGCTGTGGTTTAGGATCATACAGAAGTTTGGTATTTCTCTCGGTGTGTTGGCAGATGGAACAATGCAGTAGTGTGGAAGAGGCGGAAGGACAGGCTGCTTTGAATGGGTTGTGTTCGCTCTGGACTGTATACATGGTTATCGTTAATGAGCTGATACCCGAGGCGTTGAATTGTTCTCCGTGCTACTCCCTGTAGCCTTTCCCTCATAAAAATAAGTTTCAATTTTTTTTTTAAAAGTTTTGCTATATTTTCATGCGGGGTGCAGTGGGGGTGCACGGGCTCAGCCTCTACTCTCCCTTATTCGCAAAGTTGTAATAAACTGCGGCAGCTATAAGGTGTTCCTTTTTAGAGCTCATATGTGTGCTTTCTTGCATGTGCACAAGTAGTCCTGGTTCTTAAAATCTATTTTCAAGCTCTTATCTCTGCCATCCGAGCATACTGCCTTTGTTTACAGTGCTAATTTATGGCTGCAACATAGAGTTACTTTTAGGTGGACATCAGGATTTTAACATTGACGATTTAGCGTATATACGTGTTCTGACCGATTTGGTCTATAACCGAAAGAGGCCCACCGGGCCTTAGTATTAGGGGCTTGACCCACAAGTTATCTTAGGCAAATTATTTTAGGAAAGTTATCTTAGGCTAAAGTTATAAATACTAGTTGTAAGACATCGTTTGAGATTAAGCAATAAAGATAGTTCTATCATATTACCCGGCTCCAGAGGAGCCTGAACCCTAGCCGCACCAAACCCTAGCCGCCGCCGGCCTTCTTCTTCCTCGCGACGGCGCCAACACGCCGGAGCCGCCGCCCTCGCCCCCAACCCTCGCTATTCTGCCCGTATAACCTACGGAGTAGAGCCGGTAGGAACCATAGCCCTACCAATTTGGTATCAGGTACCCGGGTTTCGACCATGTCATCTCCACCTCCGCATCCACCGCCGCCACCACCGCCGCTACCCGTCTACTCCACCACCGCCGCTGCCGCCAACTCCTCCACCGCCGCCGCCTCCACGCCGGGCACCACGGCCTCGCTCCTGGCGGGCGTCACGGCGTCACTCTCGGCGCCGCCCCTCCAGGCACCCGGCACCGCGCCGGGCCACGGGCGGCCACCAGCCCCCGTCCAACCTACGCCGCCGCCATCACCTCCCCCGCAGACACAGCTCACCACGGAGGCAATGGTCGGCGCCCTCACCGACCTCGTCGCCGCGGTACAAGGCATCCGTCTCTACCTGACGAGTCCCTATGGGCCGCCGCCACCACTCCATCCAGCCATGGCCGCAACTCAGCAGGCGCTGCCGTGGTACTCGGTACCGGGGGCCGTCATCGGAGGCTACCCAGCGCTCCCAGCCCAGGAGGCCGCACCGCCGCTGTGGCCACCATGGCCGTCGCAGCTGGCGCCAACCGCGCCACTCGCCGCCACCACGGGGCCGCAGTGGCCCACCTGGACCGCGCCGGCCGCGCCGTCTTCCGCCGCGCCATCCCTGCCAGCGGCCCTGGAGCATGGTGTTGGGGAACGTAGTAATTTCAAAAAATTTCCTACGCACACGCAAGATCATGGTGATGGCATAGCAACGAGAGGGGAGAGTGTTGTCCACGTACCCTCGTAGACCATAAGCGGAAGCGTTAGCACAACGCGATTGATGTAGTCGTACGTCTTCACGATCCGGCTGATCCAAGTACCGAACGTACGGCACCTCCGAGTTCAGCACACGTTCAGCTCGATGACGATCCCCGGGCTCCGATCCAGCAAAGCTTCGGGGATGAGTTCCGTCAGCACGACGGCGTGGTGACGATGATGATGTTCTACCGGCGCAGGGCTTCGCCTAAACTCCGCGATGATATGACCGAGGTGGAATATGGTGGAGGGGGGCACCGCACACAGCTAAGGAACGATCCGTAGATCAACTTGTGTGTCTAGGGTGCCCCCCCGCCCCCGTATATAAAGGAGCCAGGGGGAAGGAGGCGGCCGGCCAAGGAGGGCGCGCCAAGGGGGGAGTCCTACTCCCACCGGGAGTAGGACTCCCTTCTTTCCTAGTTGGAATAGGAGAAGGGGGGGAAGAGGAGGAAGAGGGGAAGGAAAGGGGGGGCGCCGCCCCCCTTCCCTTGTCCTATTCGGACTAGGAGGGGGAGGGGCGCGCGGCCCCCTCCTGGCTCCTTTCTCTCTTCTCCCTCGTGGCCCATGTAGGCCCATTAACCCCCCGGGGGGTTCCGGTAACCTCCCGGTACTCCGGTAAAATGCCGATTTCACCCGGCACCATTCTGATGTCCAAACATAGGCTTCCAATATATCAATCTTTATGTCTTGACCATTCCGAGACTCCTCGTCATGTCCGTGATCACATCTGGGACTCCGAACAAACTTCGGTACATCAAAACTTGTAAACTCATAATAAAACTGTCATCGAAACGTTAAGCGTGCGGACCCTACGGGTTCGAGAACTATGTAGACATGACCTAAAACCATTCTCGGTCAATAACCAATAGCGGGACCTGGATGCCCATATTGGTTCCTACATATTCTACGAAGATCTTTATCGGTCAAACCGCATAACAACATACGTTGTTCCCTTTGTCATCAGTATGTTACTTGCCCGAGATTTGATCGTCGGTATCCAATACCTAGTTCAATCTCGTTACCGGCAAGTCTCTTTACTCGTTCTGTAACACGTCATCTCATAACTAACTTATTAGTTATAATGCTTGCAAGGCTTAAGTGATGAGTATTACCGAGAGGGCCCAGAGATACCTCTCCGACAATCGGAGTGACAAAACCTAATCTCGAAATACGCCAACTCAACATGTACCTTCGGAGACACCTGTAGTACTCCTTTATAATCACCCAGTTACGTTGTGACGTTTGGTAGTACCCAAAGTGTTCTTCCGGTAAACGGGAGTTGCATATTTCTCATAGTTGCAGGAACATGTATAAGTCATGAAGAAAGCAATAGCAGAATACTAAACGATCAAGTGCTAAGCTAACGTGATGGGTCATGTCAATCACATCATTCTTCTAATGATGTGATCCCATTAATCAAATGACAACACATGTCTATGGTTAGGAAACATAACCATCTTTGATTAATGAGCTAGTCAAGTAGAGGCATACTAGTGACTATATGTTTGTCTATGTATTCACACATGTATCATGTTTCCGGTTAATACAATTCTAGCATGAATAATAAACATTTATCATGATATGAGGACATAAATAATAACTTTATTATTGCCTCTAGGGCATATTTCCTTCAGTCTCCCACTTGCACTAGAGTCAATAATCTAGATTACATAGTAATGATTCTAACACCCATGGAGTTTTGGTGTTGATCATGTTTTGCTCGTGAGAGAGGCTTAGTCAATGGGTCTGCAACATTCAGATCCGTATGTATTTTGCAAATCTCTATGTCTCCCACTTGGACTTGGTCCCGAATGGAATTGAAGCGTCTCTTGATGTGCTTGGTCCTCTTGTGAAATCTGGATTCCTTTGCCAAAGCAATTGCACCAGTATTGTCACAGAAGATCTTCATTGGTCCCGATGCACTAGGTATGACACCTAGATCGGTAATGAACTCCTTCATCCAGACTCCTTCATTTGCTGCTTCAGAAGCAGCTATGTACTCCGCTTCACATGTAGATCCAGCCACGACGCTTTGTTTAGAACTGCACCAACTTACAGCTCCACCGTTTAATATAAACACGTATCCGGTTTGCGATTTAGAATCGTCCGGATCAGTGTCAAAGCTTGCATCGACGTAACCTTTTACGACTAGCTCTTTGTCACCTCCATATACGAGAAACATATCCTTAGTCCTTTTCAGGTATTTCAGGATGTTCTTGACCGCTGTCCAGTGATCCACTCCTGGATTACTTTGGTACCTTCCTGCCAAGCTTATCGCTAAGCATACGTCAGGTCTGGTACACAGCATTGCATACATGATAGAGCTTATGGCTGAAGCATAGGGAACATCCTTCATTTTCTCTCTATCTTCTGCTGTGGTCGGGCATTGAGTTTGACTCAACTTCACACCTTGTAGCACAGGCAAGAAACCTTTCTTTGCTTGATCCATTTTGAACCTTTTCAAAATTTTGTCAAGGTATGTGCTTTGTGAAAGTCCTATTAAGCGTCTTGATCTATCTCTATAGATCTTGATGCCTAATATGTAAGCAGCTTCACCGAGGTCTTTCATTGAAAAACTTTTATTCAAGTATCCCTTTATGCTATCCAGAAATTCTATATCATTTTCAATTAATAATATGTCATCTACATATAAAATCAGAAATGCTACAGAGCTCCCACTCACTTTCTTGTAAATACAGGCTTCTCCAAAAGTCTGTATAAAACCATATGCTTTGATCACACTATCAAAACGTTTATTCCAACTCCGAGATGCTTGCACCAGCCCATAAATAGATCGCTGGAGTTTGCACATTTTGGTAGCGCCTTTCGGATCAACAAAACCTTCTGGTTGCATCATATACAACTCTTCTTCCAGAAATCCATTCAAGAATGCAGTTTTGACATCCATTTGCCAAATTTCATAATCGTGAAATGCAGCAATAGCTAACATGATTCGGACAAACTTAAGTATCGCTACGGGTGAGAAAGTCTTATCGTAGTCAACCCCTTGAAATTGTCGAAAACCTTTCGCAACAAGTCGAGCTTTATAGACAGTTATATTACCATCAGCGTCAGTCTTCTTCTTAAAAATCCATTTATTCTCAATGGCTTGCCTATCATCGGGCAAGTCAACCAAAGTACATACTTTGTTTCGTACATGGATCCCATCTCAGATTTCATGGCCTCTAGCCATTTTGCGGAATCTGGGCTCATCATCGCTTCCTCATAGTTTGTAGGTTCATCATGGTCAAGTAACATGACTTCCAAAATAGGATTACCGTACCACTCTGGTGTGGATCTTATTCTGGTAGACCTGTGAGGTTCATTAGAAACTTGATCTGAAGTTTCAAGATCAATATCATTAGCTTCCTCACTAGTTGGTGTAGTTGTCACAGGAACTGGTTCTTGTGACGAACTACTTTCCAACAAGGGAGTAGATACAGTTATCTCATCAAGTTCTACTTTCCTCCCACTCACTTCTTTCGAGAGAAACTCCTTCTCTAGAAAGGATCCGAATTTAGCAACGAAAATCTTGCCCTCAGATCTGTGATAGAAGGTGTACCCAATAGTCTCCTTTGGGTATCCTATGAAGACACATTTCTCCGATTTGGGTTCGAGCTTATCTGGTTGAAGTTTCTTTACATAACCATCGCAGCCCCAAACTTTAAGAAACGACAACTTTGGTTTCTTGCCAAACCACAGTTCATAAGGTGTCGTCTCAACAGATTTTGATGGTGCCCTATTTAACGTGAATGCGGCCGTCTCTAAAGCATAACCCCAAAACGATAGTGGTAAATCTGTAAGAGACATCATAGATCGCACCATATCTAGTAAAGTACGATTACGGCGTTCGGACACACCATTTTGTTGTGGTGTTCCGGGTGGCGTGAGTTGCGAAACTATTCCGTATTGTTTCAAGTGTAGACCAAACTCGTAACTCAAATATTCTCCTCCACGATCAGATCGTAGAAACTTTATTTTCTTGTTACGATGATTTTCCACTTCACTCTGAAATTCTTTGAACTTTTCAAATGTTTCAGACTTGTGTTTCATTAAGTAGATATACCCATATCTGCTCAAATCATCTGTGAAGGTGAGAAAATAACGATACCCGCCGCGAGCCTCAACATTCATTGGACCACAAACATCAGTATGTATGATCTCCAACAAATCAGTTGCTCGCTCCATAGTTCCGGAGAACGGCGTTTTAGTCATCTTGCCCATGAGGCACGGTTTGCAAGTACCAAGTGATTCATAATCAAGTGATTCCAAAAGCCCATCAGTATGGAGTTTCTTCATGCGCTTTACACCGATATGACCTAAACGGCAGTGCCACAAATAAGTTGCACTATCGTTATCAACTTTGCATCTTTTGGTTTCAACACTATGAATATGTGTATCACTACTATCGAGATTTAATAAAAATAGACCACTCTTCAAGGGTGCATGACCATAAAAGATATTACTCATATAAATAGAACAACCATTATTCTCTAATTTAAATGAATAACCGTCTCGCATCAAACAAGATCCAGATATAATGTTCATGCTCAACGCTGGCACCAAATAACAATTATTTAGGTCTAAAACTAATCCCGATGGTAGATGTAGAGGTAGCGTGCCGACCGCGAACACATCGACTTTGGAACCATTTCCCACGCGCATCGTCACCTCGTCCTTAGCTAATCTTCGCTTAATTCGTAGTCCCTATTTCGAGTTGCAAATATTAGCTACAGAACCAGTATCAAATACCCAGGTGCTACTGCGAGCATTAGTAAGGTACACATCAATAACATGTATATCACATATACCTTTGTTCACTTTGCCATCCTTCTTATCCGCCAAATACTTGGGGCAATTCCGCTTCCAGTGTCCAGTCTGCTTGCAGTAGAAGCACTCAGTTTCAGGCTTAGGTCCAGACTTGGGTTTCTTCTCTTGAGCAGCAACTTGCTTGCCGTTCTTTTTGAAGTTCCCCTTCTTCTTCCCTTTGCCCTTTTTCTTGAAACTGGTGGTCTTGTTAACCATCAACACTTGATGCTCCTTTTTGATTTCTACCTCCGCAGCTTTTAGCATTGCGAAGAGCTCGGGAATAGTTTTGTTCATCCCTTGCATATTATAGTTCATCACGAAGCTCTTGTAGCTTGGTGGTAGTGATTGGAGAATTCTGTCAATGATACTATCATCAGGAAGATTAACTCCCAGTTGAATCAAGTGATTATTATACCCAGACATTTTGAGTATGTGTTCATTGACAGAACTATTCTCCTTCATCTTGCAGCTATAGAACTTATTGGAGACTTCATATCTCTCAATCCGGGCATTTGCTTGAAATATTAACTTGACCTCCTGGAACATCTCATATGCTCCATGACGTTCAAAACGTTGTTGAAGACCCGGTTCTAAGCCGTAAAGCATGGCACACTGAACTATAGAGTAGTCATCAGCTTTGCTCTGCCAGACGTTCTTAACGTCATTAGTTGCATCAGCAGCAGGCCTGGCACCCAGCGGTGCTTCCAGGACGTAACTTTTCTGTGCAGCAATGAGGATAATCCTCAGGTTACGGACCCAGTCCGTGTAATTGCTACCATCATCTTTCAACTTTGCTTTCTCAAGGAACGCATTAAAATTCAACGGAACAACAACACGAGCCATCTATCTACAAACAAACATAGACAAGCAAAATACTATCAGGTACTAAGTTCATGATAAATTTAAGTTCAATTAATCATATTACTTAAGAACTCCCACTTAGACAGACATCTCTCTAGTCATCTAAGTGATCACGTGATCCAAATCAACTAAACCATGTCCGATCATCACGTGAGATGAAGTAGTTTCAATGGTGAACATCACTATGTTGATCATATCTACTATATGATTCACGTTCGACCTTTCGGTCTCCGTGTTCCGAGGCCATATTTGTATATGCTAGGCTCGTCAAGTATGACCTGAGTATTCCGCGTGTGCAACTGTTTTGCACCCGTTGTATTTGAACGTAGAGCCTATCACACCCGATCATCACGTGGTGTCTCAGCACGAAGAACTTTCGCAACGGTGCATACTCAGGGAGAACACTTCTTGATTATTAAGTGAGAGATCATCTTAAAATGCTACCGTCAATCAAATGAAGATAAGATGCATAAAGGATAAACATCACATGCAATCAATATAAGTGATATGATATGGCCATCATCATCTTGTGCTTGTGATCTCCATCTTCGAAGCACCATCATGATCACCATCGTCACCGGCGCGACACCTTGATCTCCATCGTAGCATCGTTGTCGTTATGCCATCTATTGCTTCTACGACTATCACTACCGCTTAGTGATAAAGTAAAGCAATTACAGGGCGTTTGCATTTCATACAATAAAGCGACAACCATATGGCTCCTGCCAGTTGCCGATAACTTCGGTTACAAAACATGATCATCTCATACAATAAAATATAGCATCACGTCTTGACCATATCACATCACAACATGCCCTGCAAAAACAAGTTAGACGTCCTCTACTTTGTTGTTGCAAATTTTACGAGGCTCCTACGGGCTTAGCAAGAACCGTTCTTACCTACGCATCAAAACCACAACGATAGTTTGTCAAGTTGGTGCTGTTTTAACCTTTTTCGCAAGGACCGGGCGTAGCAAAACTCGGTTCAACTAAAGTGAGAGAGACAGACACCCGCCGGTCACCTTTAAGCAACGAGTGCTCGTAGCGGTGAAACCAGTCTCGCGTAAGCGTACGCGTAATGTCGGTCCGGGCCGCTTCATCTCACAATGCCGCCGAACCAAAGTATGACATGCTGGTAAGCAGTATGACTTATATCGCCCACAACTCACTTGTGTTCTACTCGTGCATATAACATCAACGCATAAAACCTGGCTCGGATGCCACTGTTGGGGAACGTAGTAATTTAAAATTTTTTCCTACGCACACGCAAGATCATGGTGATGGCATAGCAACCAGAGGGGAGAGTGTTGTCCACGTACCCTCGTAGACCGTAAGCGGAAGCGTTAGCATAACGCGGTTGATGTAGTCGTACGTCTTCACGATCCGACCGATCCAAGTACCGAACGTACGGCACCTCCGAGTTCAGCACACGTTCAGCTCGATGACGATCCCCGGGCTCCGATCCAGCAAAGTTTCGGGGATGAGTTCCGTCAGCACGACGGCGTGGTGACGATGATGATGTTCTACCGGCGCAGGGCTTCGCCTAAACTCCGCGACGATATGACCGAGGTGGAATATGGTGGAGGGGGGCACCGCACACGGCTAAGGAACGATCCGTAGATCAACTTGTGTGTCTAGGGTGCCCCCCCGCCCCCGTATATAAAGGAGCCAGAGGGGAGGAGGCGGCCAGGAGTAGGACTCCCTTCTTTCCTAGTTGAAATAGGAGAAGGGGGGAAGAGGAGGAAGAGGGGAAGGAAAGGGGGGCGCCGCCCCCCTTCCCTTGTCCTATTCGGACTAGGAGGGCGAGGGGCGCGCAGCCCCCTCCTGGCTCCTTTCTCTCTTCTCCCTCGTGGCCCATGTAGGCCCATTAACCCCCCGGGGGGTTCCGGTAACCTCCCGGTACTCCGGTAAAATGCCGATTTCACCCGGAACCATTCCGATGTCCAAACATAGGCTTCCAATATATCAATCTTTATGTCTTGACCATTCCGAGACTCCTCGTCATGTCCGTGATCACATCCGAGACTCCGAACAAACTTCGGTACATCAAAACTTGTAAACTCATAATAAAACTATCATCGAAACGTTAAGCGTGCGGACCCTACGGGTTCGAGAACTATGTAGACATGACCTAAAACCATTCTCGGTCAATAACCAATAGCGGGACCTGGATGCCCATATTGGTTCCTACATATTCTACGAAGATCTTTATCGTTCAAACCGCATAACAACATACGTTGTTCCCTTTGTCACCGGTATGTTACTTGCCCGAGATTTGATCGTCGGTATCCAATACCTAGTTCAATCTCGTTACCGGCAAGTCTCTTTACTCGTTCTGTAATACGTCATCTCATAACTAACTTATTAGTTATAATGCTTGCAAGGCTTAAGTGATGAGTATTACCGAGAGGGCCCAAAGATACCTCTCCGACAATCGGAGTGACAAAACCTAATCTCGAAATACGCCAACTCAACATGTACCTTCGGAGACACCTGTAGTACTCCTTTATAATCACCCAGTTACGTTGTGACGTTTGGTAGTACCCAAAGTGTTCTTCCGGTAAACGGGAGTTGCATATTTCTCATAGTTGCAGGAACATGTATAAGTCATGAAGAAAGCAATAGCAGAATACTAAACGATCAAGTGCTAAGCTAACGTGATGGGTCATGTCAATCACATCATTCTTCTAATGATGTGATCCCATTAATCAAATGACAACACATGTCTATGGTTAGGAAACATAACCATCTTTGATTAATGAGCTAGTCAAGTAGAGGCATACTAGTGACTATATGTTTGTCTATGTATTCACACATGTATCATGTTTCCGGTTAATACAATTCTAGCATGAATAATAAACATTTATCATGATATGAGGAAATAAATAATAACTTTATTATTGCCTGTAGAGCATATTTCCTTCCCAGGGTCCTCCACCGTCTCCGCCCAGCCCTAACCTGGGCCGGTCGTCGCCGAGCGGGCTTCCGATCCAAGAGGTCCGCTTCCCGTCGTCACCCTCGCCACTTCCCGGCTGGCTCCACGGGCCGTCCTCGGCCTACCCGGAGGCTCGTCCACCATCCGGTTTTCTGTTGCAGCCCGAGGCGTCGGGCGCCACCGGGGACTACGCCGGGCTTTCCCAGATGGACCGCGCACCATCATCCGCCCTCCGCACCGCCGAGGTAGTGGACAGGGCGTGCCACAACAGCAGCCGCCCCGGTTCGCCAAGATCGACTTCGCCATATACGACGGCTCCGACGACCCGCTTAACTGGCTCAACCAGTGTGACCAGTTCTTCCGCGGACAACGCACGCCTGCGTCGGAGCGCACTTGGCTGGCTTCCTACCATCTCCGCGGGGCCGCCCAGACATGGTACTACGCCCTCGAGCAGGACGAGGGCGGCATGCCCCCGTGGGATCGTTTCCGGGAGTTGTGCCTTCTTCGTTTCGGGCCACCGGTCCGCGGGAGCCGCCTGGCCGAGTTGGGCCGCCTGCCATTCACCTCCACGGTACAAGACTTCGCCGACCGCTTCCAAGCCCTAGCGTGCCACGCGCCCGGTGTGACGGCCTTACAGCGGGCGGAGCTTTTCATTGGTGGCCTTCCCGACCACATTCACGTGGATGTCGAGATGAAGGGGCCCCAAGACCTTCAGACGGCCATGTACTATGCCCGAGCGTTTGAACAACGCGCCCAGGCCTTGACGCGTCCATCCGCGCCACATGGGGGCCGACAACCTATTCGGCCATCTCCGGCAGCACCGACGCCATCCACGGCCGCCCCGGTGGCCACCCCGGCTCCGACACGGCCATTCAGGCGTCTCACTCAGGCGGAACAGCTGGAACGCCGGCGCCTGGGCTTGTGCTTCAACTGTGATGCGCCCTATGCACAGGGCCATGTCTATCCCCGCCTCTTCTACTTGGAGACGTCCGACGAGACGGGCGAGGAGACTCTGGAGGATGGCCTCGGCGCCCAGCCCTTGCGGAGACCGCAGCGGCGCCCGTGCCCGCCCCGGCCACCGCCCTCGTGGTGTCCCTACACGCGCTGGCCGGTATCCGTGATGAACGGACGATGCTCTCACTGGTCATGATCCAGGGCGAGCGCTTAGTGGCCCTCGTGGACACGGGATCCACTCATAACTTTCTGCCAGAGACCACCATGCGGCGCCTTGCATTACAGCCCACCGGCGGCGAGCAGTTGCGAGTCACAGTCGCTAATGGTGACCGTCTCCACTGCCATGGGCTCGCCCGTGACGTGCCCATCACTATCGGCGGCGAGCACTTCTCCATCACATGCGCCGGCATCGACTTGGGCTGCTTCGACTTCATCCTCGGCGTTGACTTCTTGCGCACTCTTGGTCCTATTCTCTAGGATTTCGATGCGCTGACGATGACCTTCTGGCTGTTGGGCCGCCGCATTCGGTGGGACGGCATTGAGGGTGCCGCACCCTCACCACCCCTCCAGCTGGCCGCACCACCGGAACGGCTGAGCACCCACTCTTGGAGAGCTTCCTACAGCAGCATGATGACATCTTCACCGAGCCACAGGGGCTGCCGCCCGCCCACACGTATGATCACCGTATACATCTTCTGCCAGGATCCGCGCCGGTGGCGGTCCGCCCTTACTGCTATCCGCAGTTGCAGATGTTGGGGAACATAGTAATTTCAAAAATTTTCCTACGCACACGCAAGATCATGGTGATGGCATAGCAACGAGAGGGGAGAGTGTTGTCCACGTACCCTCGTAGACCGTAAGCGGAAGCGTTATGACAACGCAGTTGATGTAGTCGTACGTCTTCACGATCCGATCGATCCAAGTACCGAACGTACGGCACCTCCGAGTTCAGCACACGTTCAGCTCGATGACGATCCCCGGACTCCGATCCAGCAAAGTTTTGGGGATGAGTTCCGTCAGCACGACAGCGTGGTGACGATGATGATGCTCTACCGGCGCAGGGCTTCGCCTAAACTCCGTGATGATATGACCGAGGTGGAATATGGTGGAGGGGGGCACCGCACACGGCTAAGGAACGATCCGTAGATCAACTTGTGTGTCATGAGGTGCCCCCCTGCCCCCGTATATAAAGGAGCAAGGGGGGAGGGGGCGGCCGGCCAAGGGAGGGCGCGCCAGGGAGGAGTCCTACTCCCACCGGGAGTAGGACTCCCTTCTTTCCTAGTCCAACTAGGAGACCTTCCATGTAGTAGGAGTAGGAGAGAAGGAAAGGGAAGAGAGAAGGGAAGGAAGGAGGGGGTGCGGCCCCTCTCCCCCTAGTCCAATTCGGACTAGGCCTTGGGGGGGGGGGCGGCCTGCCCTAGGCAGCCCCTCTCTCTTTCCCGTATGGCCCAATAAGGCCCAATACTTCTCCCAGCGAATTCCCGTAACTCTCCGGTACTCCGAAAAATACCCGAATCACTCGGAACCTTTCCGAAGTCCGAATATAGTCGTACAATATATCAATCTTTACGTCTCGACCATTTCAAGACTCCTCGTCATGTCCCTGATCTCATCCGGGACTCCGAACTCCTTCGGTACATCAAAACTCATAAACTCATAATATAACTGTCATCGTAACGTTAAGCGTGCGGACCCTACGGGTTCGAGAACTATGTAGACATGACCTAGAACTATTCTCGGTCAATAACCAATAGCGGAACCTGGATGCCCATATTGGCTCCTACATATTCTACGAAGATCTTTATCGGTCAAACCGCATAACAACATACGTTGTTCCCTTTGTCATCGGTATGTTACTTTTCCGAGATTCGATCGTCGGTATCCAATACCTAGTTCAATCTCGTTACCGACAAGTCTCTTTACTCGTTCCGTAATACATCATCCCACAACTAACCCATTAGTTGCAATGCTTGCAAGGCTTAAGTGATGTGTATTACCGAGAGGGCCCAGAGATACCTCTTTGACAATCGGAGTGACAAAACCTAATGTCGAAATACGCCAACCCAACATGTACCTTTGGAGACACCTGTAGTACTCCTTTATAATCACCCTGTTACGTTGTGACGTTTGGTAGCACCCAAAGTGTTCCTCCGGTAAACGGGAGTTGCATAATCTCATAGTTACAGGAACATGTATAAGTCATGAAGAAAGCAATAGCAACATACTAAACGATCAAGTGCTAAGCTAACGGAATGGGTCAAGTCAATCACATCATTCTCCTAATGATGTGATCCCGTTAATCAAATGACAACTCTTTTGTCCATGGCTAGGAAACATAACCATCTTTGATAAACGAGCTAGTCAAGTAGAGGCATACTAGTGACACTATGTTTGTCTATGTATTCACACATGCATTATGTTTCCGGTTAATACAATTCTAGCATGAATAATAAACATTTATCATGATATAAGAAAATAAATAATAACTTTATTATTGTCTCTAGGGCATATTTCCTTCAGTCTGCCACTTGCACTAGAGTCAATAATCTAGTTCACATCATCATGTGATTCAACACCAATAGTTCACATCGTCATGTGACCAACACCCAAAGGGTTTACTAGAGTCAATAATCTAGTTCACATCGCTATGTGATTAACACCCAAAGAGTACTAAGGTATGATCATGTTTTGCTCATGAGAGAAGCTTAGTCAACGAGTCTATCATATTCAGAGCCGTATGTATTTTGCAAATATTCTATGTCTACAATGCTCTGCATGGAGCTACTATAGCTAATTGCTCCCACTTTCAATATGTATCCAGATTGAGACTTATAGTCATCTGGATCGGTGTAAAAGCTTGCACTATTGTAACTCTTTACGATGGGCTCTTTTATCACCTCCATAATCGAGAAATATTTCTTTAGTCCTCACTAAGGATATTCTTGACCGCTGTCCAGTGATCTACTATTAGATCAAAATTGTATTCCTTTGCCAAACTCATAGCAAGGCATACAATAGGTCTGGTTCACAGCATAGCATACTTTATAGAACCTATGACTGAGGCATAGGGAATGACTTTCATTCTCTTTCTATCTTCTGCCGTGGTAGGGTTTTGAGTCTTACTCAATTTCACACCTTGCAGCACAGGCAAGAACTCTTTCTTTGACTGTTCCAATTTGAACTATTTCAAAATCTTGTCAAGGTATGTACTCATTGAAAATCATATCAAGCGTCTTGATCTATCTCAATAGATCTTGATGCTTAATATGTAAGCAGCTTCACTGAGGTCTTTCTTTGAAAAACTCCTTTCAAACACTCCTTTATGCTTTCCAGAAAAATTCTACATTATTTCCGATCAACAATATGTCATTCACATATACTTATCAGAAATGTTGTAGTGCTCCACTCACTTTTTTGTAAATACAGGCTTCACCGCAAGTCTGTATAAAACTATATGCTTTGATCAACTTATCAAAGCGTATATTCCAACTCTGAGATGCTTGCACCAGTCCATAGATGGATCACTGGAGCTTGCACATTTTGTTAGCACCTTTAGGATTGACAAAACCTTCTGATTGTATCATATACAATTCTTCTTTAATAAATCCATTAAGGAATGTAGTTTTGACATCCATTTGCCAAATTTCATAAAATGTGGCAATTGCTAACATGATTCGGATAGACTTTTAAGCATCGATACGAGTGAGAAAATCTCATTGTATTCAACACATTGAACTTTGTCAAAAACCTTTTTCGACAAGTCTAGCTTTGTAGATAGTGACACTACTATCAGCATCTGTCTTCCTCTTGAAGATCCATTTATACAATATGGCTTGCCGATCATCGGGCAACTCCACCAAAGTCCACACTTTGTTCTCATACATGGATCCCATCTCAGATTTCATGGCCTCAAGCCATTTCGCGGAATCTGGGCTCATCATCGCTTCTTCATAGTTCGTAGGTTCATCATGGTCTAGTAACATGACTTCCAGAACATGATTACCATACCACTCTGGTGCGGATCTTACTCTGGAAAACCTACGAGATTTGGCAGCAACTTGATCTGAAGTTTCATGATCATCATCATTTACTTCCTCACTAATTGGTGTAGTAATCACTGGAACTGATTTCTGTGATGAACTACTTTCCAATAAGGGAGAAGGAGCAAGGCGCAAGCTCGGCCTGCGCTACGCCGGGCCCTTCCCTATCTTGGAGCGCATTGGGAACGTGGCCTATCGTCTTCAGCTTCCAGCCCTCGCTCGCATCCACGACGTCTTCCATGTGGGGCTGCTCAAGCCTTTCCGTGGCGAGCCACCGGCGGCTCCTCCGGCGCTTCCTCCCATCGCCGATGGACGCATTCTTCCAGAGCCGGCAAAGGTGTTGCAGGCACAGCTTCGTCGTGGCGTCTGGTTCATCCTCGTTCAGTGGACAGGCCTTCCGGAGGAGGAGGCTACTTGGGAGCAGCGTGAAGAATTCCGCCAACACTATCCAGATTTTCAGCTCGAGGACGAGCTGTTTGCGCAGGCGGGGAGAGATGTTATGACCGATTTGGTCTATAACCAAAAGAGGCCCACCGGGCCTTAGTATTAGGGGCTTGACCCACAAGTTATCTTAGGCAAATTATTTTAGGAAAGTTATCTTAGGCTAAAGTTATAAATACTAGTTGTAAGACATCGTTTGAGATTAAGCAATAAAGATAGTTCTATCATATTGCCCGGCTCCAGAGGAGCCGGAACCCTAGCCGCACCAAACCCTAGCCGCCGCCGGCCTTCTTCTTCCTCGCGATGGCGCCAACACGCCGGAGCCGCCGCCCTCGCCCCCAACCCTCGCTATTCTGCCCGTATAACCTACGGAGTAGAGCCGGTAGGAACCCTAGCCCTACCAATACGAGTCTATGTCAATCACTCATCAAGTCTGCTCATAAAACAGCTAGGACTGTACCACGTTCACACCTTTTTTTAGGAACAGAAAAATTGATTACCCAACAGCCACAGTACATTCTGTTTGCATCAATGGTCGCAACTTCAACATGATGTCGTCTATTGCATCAGGTCACCTTGGGTTCTAGCTATGGCAGTGACCTCATGGGGGAGAGTGTTGCAGCTCATGCCAATCACACTGATTTTTTAGGAGGGAATATAGCGGTTGAGCCCCACCTCGGTGCATCCCTGTTGCGCCCCACATAAAAACATAGGAAAACTTTCAAGAAAAATGAAACTTCCTAGGAATGATTATGAACAAATGCTATAGATGCTAACAAAATTTTGTGGTCAAATTATATCCGAGGAGCTCTATACAAAAGAAGATACAAATTCTTCTCAAACAGTGCACATACATTTTTTTATTTTTTTTGTACCGAGTTCCTCGAATGTCATTTGACCACCAAACTTTGCAAGCACATATAATATTTGTTCATAATCATTTCCACAAAATTTCAAAAAAATTGG
Source organism: Triticum dicoccoides (assembly GCF_002162155.2). Lineage (NCBI taxonomy): Eukaryota > Viridiplantae > Streptophyta > Magnoliopsida > Poales > Poaceae > Triticum > Triticum dicoccoides. The sequence goes on from NC_041381.1 coordinate 701,339,347, forward strand.
AAAGTTTTGCTATGTTTTCCTTTGGGGGTGTAGCGGGGTGCACCAAGTTGGGGTGTAGAAAAACCATTCTCTTGCGAATAATCAATAAGATTGTTTTACATGTACAGGTAGCTCGGCGGCCGGCTGCTCCTGAGGACTTGAGGTTGCTCTTGAACTTAGTCTCTTCGATTGCTATAGGAGAGAGGGAGGGAGAGAACATAAAAAGCAATTTGATTGAGACAATGCAACAGGAGAGGGGGAGAAAAGGGATCGCAGTTTGATCGTGGCATCATAACAGGAGAGGGAGAGAACATAGAATGCAATTTGATTGTGAGATTGCAACGGGAAGGAGAGGGGGAAAGGCTATTGTTTGATCGTGACAGCAGGAAAGAGGGGTCAGGCATGGGGGAGGGAGAAGTTTAATGTGACGTATCCAGAAATTATAGGTACACCTTAATAAGACCAATATGAAGTGAAATATAACACAACTAAATGTATAATTACAAAAAAAACACAACTAAATGTATGAGTTAATAATATTCAAAGTATATGTTGGTTGGGTGGGGGTGGTGAGCCGGATGCATCACTGATAGGGGTGGCGAGCTTGGATTGGGACGCTTGCTTTAACGGTAAAAAAGCAAACAATACATGATGTGCATGTTGATTCTGAAGGTATATCCCGTTGCAACGCACGGGCATTTAACTAAGATGAGGGAGAGAGACTTATTAAGATGCGAACAATGTGAATTATAAAACACTATACGGTGGGGTTGAAAGTGGGATTGCGAGCTGGCTATACCATTGACAAAGGTTGTACACTTAGATTTGCATGCCAGAGATAGCAGGTCAAGGAGGTAGAAGGAGGAGAAAGAAGAAAACTGATTTTAGCAATAGAAAGGCCGACAATATCATCTAATGCTAGCGGTAAAAAATACGACAGTGTCATCTGATGTGCATGAGGATCCTACATGTATATGTTAGCCATAATTAGTATTGAGCCAACAAAATATGTATGCCCATGTGCAACGCACGAGCACTTACCTAGTTGACTTATTACAAACGGACTGCAGATTACTTCCAAACCATACGTGCACCATTATTACCAAGGAAACTATAATCGACCTACCTAACTAGACTTATACTCCCTCCGTACCGATGCATAACTCACATTACGAAAACCAAATAATCTCAAAACTCTTACCACCTCCTTTTTTGTTTTTTGTCAGAAAAAGAAATCAAGTAAATAATCTCAATGACAAAGTTCGATTTGTCGAGCCATTTTGACCTTTCAGCCGTGGAGGGAGCTATCGGATGGGATTCCACTCACGCCACTGTGGGAGCTAAATCCAGGTGGATCAGGACAGATGCGCCAGCATTTTCACCGACCCAGAACAAGATGGCGCATCCGTAAGGATGCCCAGCTCTAGAAATGCATCTCCGGGGACTTCCACTGGCTCCTCCAGCTAGAGGGTGCCCCTGGTGGCAGGCCTGTTGGCATCACTCATCCAGACCCAAAGCTTGAAACAGGCAGTCTCCTCTTCACGCTTGTAGGCTTGTGTTTGATGTGTTTTTGTGTTTCTTGCTTTCAGAATTTCTAAGTTTAAATTCAAATGTTTTTTTCTTTAAGTGCAAATTGCATGTCCATGTTTGATATTTGGATGTATGCCAAGTCCGGTTCCGCTGTTTGATGTGTTTTTGTGTTTCTTGCTTTCAGAATTTCTAAGTCTAAATTTAAATGTATTTTTCTTTAAGTGCAAATTGCATGTCCATGTTTGATATTTGGATGTACACGTACGGGCATGCACCAGCTAATCCTTGGTTGGGCTCCACGTGCATGCATGCACGTTGATTTTGCCCACGTACCAACCAGCGTATATTTGTGGATTACATGCATGGTATGAGCTATATCACTCACGTATTTGATCAGGTATGTAGCTAACTATGCAGATGTAGAGGCTCGGTGCAGCTCCCGTCGACGCCTCGCTGAATCGTACATACGCCCGGACGACCGCGCGTCAGTTTCAAATACATGTATACCGGCGCCCTGGATGGCGTGTATTTATACATCTCCAAATACCGAGTATTTAACCAAAAACTATCACATTTGCCGGAAACATGACAGAAAACTACCACTCTACGTTTTTGTGCGAAAAACTATCAAATTTGGACTAAACCGTGGCAAAAAACTACCAACTCGGGAAATCGCTCGCTTCGCCCGCGCTAACCCCGTTTCTGACCGGTTGGGCCCGCGAATCAGTCGCCACGCTGGCGAACGGACGGCCGCCGCGCGTTGACGGCCGTTAACGGCCCGTCCGCTGTCGGAACGGCGCCTGTCGGTGGGCCAATAAGTGAGAGCGAGCTCAGCCGCTCATTCTCCTCCTCCTCGCTCGCTCTCACTCGTCCTCACTCCATCCTCTCCCTCTCCCTCTCCCTGGTCCTCTGACCTAGGTCAGCCTATCGCCGTCGCCTCCGCGGCCATTGCTGCCGGTCGAAGGTGAGGATGCCATCCTGGTATGACGAGGACAGCTCGGACGAGGACATCAACATGGTTTCATTGGATCAGCAGCTATTTGTAAGTGCATAATGGTGGAACAGAGTAAGGGTTAGGGTTAGTTCATCCAAATTGGAGATTCCAATTTGCTTTTGGTTTGATTCGAAGTTTCTTTTGCAGGAAACCCCTGACACTGTGGTGGAACCATCTTTCTGTGGTTCTTACACTGAATCTGAGCCGACGTGCATGATGCATCATCAGAGGCCGAAGAAGATGGTGGCTTTTGAAGGTTCTTTGACTGGCAGGCGTTTCCTGGGTTGTCCTATGCAGCAGGTATTAAATCTTGAACGCTAACTTGTTTTGCTGGTGGAGATGTGTGATGTGTTTTGCTGCTGGAGATGTGAGATGTGTGGTGCAGCATGTGGTGCAGAGATGTGTGCTGCAGCATGTGGAAGCTATATATGAAAGTAGATCTTTAGTTAACTGAATTTAATACATGGCTGAACCTGATAACACCTACAAGCAGATATCTTTAGTGTATTATGAACCTGAGAATATAGTTGTTAACTGAAAAAGAACAGAGTAGGTGTTAACTGAAAAAGAACAGAGTAGGTGTTAACTGAAAAAGAACATAGTTAAATGAATTTATATCTACTGCTAAATGTAGTTGTTAACTGAATTTATCTCTGTTGCTAAATGTAGCTGTTAACTGAATTTATCTCTGATGCTAAGTCAGGTGCATATTGATGTAAACAAAGGGTTTCAGTTAAATGAAATGACTTTATGACTTTTGGTTTCTGTACTAAGTTTGTTACTAAGTGCTTTGTGCTTAATTATAAATAATTGCTTCTGTAGGATGAAGGTGTGAACTGTGGGGTTGTGGAGTGGGTGGATGGTCCTTGGCCAGAGATTCTACAAAGGTGCCTAACCAGGATTTTGGACATGTATCATGAGCAGAACTTGGGCAGGGTGAATGACAAACAAGCCCATGAGAAAGAGGTGGCCAAGCTACAGAAGGAAATTGATTTCCTGTCAAACAACTACAGCCAGTTGGTGGAAGATGTATCCAACCTATTTGACTACCAAGATGGCAAGATGTCTCATGACATGGACTATACCAGTCAGGCAATCAATGAACTAGCTGAGAAGAAGAAACAACTTGAGGATCAGGCAAAGATTGAGTTAAGTATGGAAAAGCTGAAGCTTGCCAAGGAGCAAAGGTGCATTCTTCAAAGCCAAGCAGAGATCATTCAGAACATGAGGAAGGCCATGAAGGAAGTGGAGGGGGACAGGGACCTACTTAAGCAAGAGAAGAAGAAGTTAGAGTATCTTATTGCTGATCTGCTCAATGCTGGGCATGACAGCAAAGCTAAGCTGGAGAGGATCAAGGAAATTATGAATGAGTGAAGTGGTTGGTTTGTGGGTTAAGTAATTAGTAGGCCTATATATATAGCTGGCCTTGGAATGTCATGCATGTTAGGTGTATATTTTGGGAAAGTTTCATGTGCTTTCAGAATGGTATGAGGGAGGGAGGTATTGCTATGGTTTAAGAACTACTTGGTTTTATCTATGATGTAATGACTATTATGTTAAGACCTACTATGCTAAGTACTCATGCTAAGTTAAGTAAGTAAGAATGTTTTATCTATGATGAGGTTGTTTTACTCTGCTTATATCATGTGTGATAACTGACAGTAGTGACATAGTTGGAAGTAGCAAGTAACATATATAGCAATTAGCTTAGATAGTCTGACAAATAACTTAACATAGATTAGTCTGACATAGATAGATAGTAGTGCCATTCATAGTCTGACATAGATAGCAACTACTATTAGATAGTGCCTGACATAAAGATGAACTACTAGTAGATAGTGCCTGACGAAACTGAACCTAGGAACTTACTGCACTTAAGAAAGTTCAGGATTGACGAAACTGAATATTAGTGCAGCAGTTCACTCCTCCTTCTTCAGCATCTTCAGGCGGTGCGAGCGGCGCACCGCAGTCACGGCCGCCCTCTTCTTCTTGCCCGACGCCGGCTCCAGCACATCATCCTCACCGCCATCTTGTTCTTGCTTCACGACGACGCCGTCTGGGAGATCGTCCACCTCTGGTAGCGCATCCACGTGGATTGGGCGGTTCCTATCCCCCTCCACGGCGTCGAGGACGGGAGCCAGCATCTGCAGTTCAGGCTCGTCGTCGGAGAGGACGACTACCTCATCCACCTCGTCGTCAGAGTCGTCAGAGGGCTCGTCACTGGACTCGTCGTCAGTGGACTCGTCGTCAGAAGACTCGCCCTCAGAGTCGTCAGAGGGCCCAAGGACCCATGGATTGCGCCACTCCCAGTAGGCGTTGTTGATTGGGGCTGGGACAGCGAGGACGGCTTCGGTGACGTCGTCCGCGGCGGCCGGTGGCGTGGTGGATGAGCGGTACATCCACCATCTGGCGCGCTGCCTGGGGTCGGGGGAGCGCTGCACCTCGCGCATCGCCCAGAGCAGAATGGTCGGCGCCGGGATGGTGCGGCCGGCAGGGAAGGCGCGCTGCTTTTCAGCAGCCGTCATCACCTTCACGAGGCCGCGGGCGTGGTTCCTGAGCATCACGATACTGGGGAACCAGCGCGCGATCTCCCTGTACTGCGCCCGGATCTCCTTGTTGTTGCCGGCGAGAGCTTCGATGGCGAGCTGCCATTCCATGGCGACGGCGGTGGCGGTGGTTGTCGGCGGTGATTTCGACAGGAGAGAGGGGGAAGTGGAGTGGGCGGTGCGAGCGACGAGTGGGCGAGTGAGCAGAGGGCGTGGTGGGTGGACACGTAATAAAGTAGTAGAATCCGAAACGACTGGTTTTAATCAACGCACGCTCACCACGCTGCCGGCTGCTACGCACGCTGAAAAGAGGACGTGGCTAACAACATATAATAAGTTTGGCCGATACTAGTCAAACAAATCACCAGCACTAGCCCATTGGTATTGAACGCATAGTTACAACCAATTGGTCCTGGGTTCGAGCGCCATGCCAGACTTTTTTTGTGCAGATTTTTTTTCGTACAATGAATTTGGCAATAAGTTCTGTACTGTAGAAATGGCAAAGTAAAACAAAAAAACAAATCAAAACAAATCAGTAGCACTTAGCCCATTTGTATTGGGCACAAATAAGTTCACATGTCACATTGTCCAGAAATTAGTAGCACAACACACATTTAGTAGCAGAACACAAACTTAGTAGCAGAACACAAATAAGTAGCATACACTCAATAGTTTCCACTAGCATTGAAATAGGATGCAAACTTGCTAGGAGGTTTCCTCTTCCTCTTGCCTGCCAATATCCCTGGTTCTCCAGTGGATGTTCTTGGTGCATTGAATGTTCTTGTAGATGCTGATCCTCTTGTTCTTGCAGCTCTTATTGATGCAGATCCTGTTGCAGGTGCTGGTGAAGACCTGACTGCTCCTGCTGAAACTGTTGATGTTGAACCTGTCTTATTTGCTTTAGGAGGTGGAGCTGATGATGCTGGCATCTGTGTAGTTTGGTGTTGAGGTGGTGGTTGTGGAGGTGGATGTGTAGCACTAGAACTAAAAATTTCTCTATTCTCCTGCATGAGAAAATTAAATCAGTTAGTAAATATACCAGAACTAAAAAAAGTAAACAAAGAATGCATCATTTTTGAATGACCTGGTGTAAGTTCTTTCTCATCGCAAGACTAGGTTTTAGAGCTTTCCCACAATTAGTATATCTGTGGCCTTGTAGACCACAATTGCTGCATGTAATTGTTCCCATCCTGCTTGTGTCCTTTGGAGCAGGCACCTCAAACTGCCCCTTTCTCCTAGCTGTCTGTTTTTTGCCTGCTTTTTCTTTGAACACTGGGGGCTCAATATCAGGAGTATGGGTGTCAGGCCAGAATTCAGGACCAGGGACAGGGTACACTATGTCTTTGTGTGCTTCAATATATAGTGCTTTTTTGAAAAATTCATGCACATAGTCCTCTGGGTGCATGTGAATCTTGCTCATTGCTGCTATTGCATGACTGCATGTCACACCTGTCATGTCCCACCTCCTGCAGTCACATGAGTGAGTAGCTAGGTTCACACAGTACTGATTTTCCTTACTATTAACTTGCCAAATGTCAGGACCTGCCTTGTATGCATCACAAAATTTGGCATACTTCTTATTCTCCTCTAATTTCTCTGAATAGTTGGGTGTGATCATCCACCTGCTGTTCTCTGTTTTTTTCCTAGTCTTCTGCGTTTTGATCATCTGCTTAGTCCTAATTCCTTCAAACATAGTCCTAATTGGTTTGGCCCTAACATCAATGATCATTTTTTTTGAAAACCTCACTCAGGTTGTTCACAACAAGATCAGTTTTGCAATTGTAATCCATTGAAGACCTACACCAAGTCTCCTTTGGAATTTTTGAAAGCCACTTCCAGGCATCCTCACACTCTGCTTTAAGCTCTGCCATTGCCAATTCATGGCCATGTTTGGTGAATGAGTAGCTAGCCTGATCTACTAGCTTCTTTAGTTCTGCTCCTCTGAAACCAGCTGACTGAAAATTTGCATATATGTGCCTGAGGCAGTATCTCTGAGGGGAATCAGGGAACACCTCATTTATAGCCTTAAGAAGACTCTGATTGTACATTTATAACCATGGTCATGAACAAAAGGAAATAAAGCTACTAATAACAATATATATCTGAACTAGTGGCTAAGATAGGGTGCATACCTTTTGCCTGTCAGAAATAATGGTGTAGGTTCCAAATTTGCTACCACTTCCAATGCAACATCTTAGCTGGGTTAGGAACCATGTCCAACTATCTGAATCTTCCTTATCAACCACACCAAAGGCTATGGGGTAGATGTTGTTATTGCCATCTCTTCCTGTGGCTGCAAGTATTTGTTGTCCAGTGGTTAGCTTGATGAAGCAACCATCAAGCCCTGCATCCATACCCAAATTAGCTACCATATATTTACAACAAGATATTTTGAACAAATTGCAGTTATAGATTTACCTATAAAGGGCCTGCAACCATTAAGAAATCCTTGCTTTGATGCATGCAAGCAGTAGAACATGTACTTAAATCTAGGTGTTGGGGCAGGGTTTTCTGGGTCCTCAAATGTTGTAACTACACACCTGCTACCAGGGTTTGTGTCAAGAACTGCTTGTAGGTAGTCCCTCAGTCTATAGTACTGCTCCTTCTGGTCACCTTGTACAACCTTAATAGCCTTCCTCCTTGCCCTATAGGCCACACTCTTTGATACATCAACTGAAAACTTGACTTTGCTGTTTTTAATAAGTGAATCCACAGGTGCTCTAGGATCTGCTCTAAGAGAAGGCTCAACTGCTTTGGAAAGCCACTTAGTAGTAACCTTTGTGTTCTCTGCTGATGCTGGACAAATGTGCTCCATGTTACATTTCTTAATGCAAAATGTTCTTTCATGAGCTATCCTAGAGGCACACATGTAAAATTCACATCCATGCTCTCTTTGTGAACACCAAACAATAATTCTTGTTGGAGTGTTCCAGTGGTAGTGAAAAGACCTCAAAGTCCTTATATGAAAATCTCTTAATGCTTCTCTGAACTGGTAAACACTATCAAAACACAAGTTCTTGCACAAGAGTAAATGTGAATTGGGAATTGAGGCGTCAAAATATAGCCTTTCCTTCATCTTTTTCTTACTACTCTTTGTGTTTGGCTTCTTCATGAGGTATGGTAGTTCAACATCATCTACTTCTTCCTCATCACTTATGCCTGCATCACCAGCAAAACAAAACTCATCTGCTTCAGGAAACCAATCTTCAAAACATTTTTTCTCTACCTCTTTGTGACATCTGCTAGTTGGACCAGGATTCTTCACATGTTTGACAATAGCAGTAGTTTGCAATGTTGTATCCTCTTCAGAGACACACACTATTTCCATTGGTTGAACAGCTTCAGCACTCCCATCTGAATGAACTGAATCCTCAGAACAAAATTCAGACACTTCAGTGTCTCCTTCAAAGTGGTTCAAATCTGCCTCTCTTTGAATCCTGCTCCTCTCAAGCTGAGCCTTTCTATCATCTATCTGATTCTGAAGCTCAGATTGCTCCACAACCTTTTTCACACAGCAGCTCTCTTGAGTGTTCATGTAATTCTCATTAGCCTGTGTACTAATTCCAGGTTCAACATTTCTCACAACCCTTATGTTGACTAGCTTGACATGATGAAAAAAGTCCAACATTTCATGAACACTAGCTTCATTACCTAAATACTTTACTCTGTCAGATCCAATTTCCTCCTCCTTCACATAGTACATGTAATCACTGTCCCCATACCCTTCACTAGCAATGAGTGATTGTAGAGTAAGCAAAGAAATACTGACTCAAATATACCCCTTTTCACAGGGTTTCTTCCTTCTAAACGAAACCATATATCCCACTTCTGGTTAGCCAAACTGCACAAATAAGTGCTCATGAATTGAATTGAAATTGACTGAGCTATACAGTTTACTGACTCCAGTTTACTACACATGTCCAACTAACAGAAACAAACACATCTTACTAATTTGCAATGTTGAAGCAGCTAACCAAAAGCCCAGCAGATGATACTTGCATACCTGCGACCCATTGGCGATGACTGGGAGAGCGGTGCCTCCGGCTGCTGCGAGCCGGCCTGCATCGAGAAACTGGTGCTCCCCAACCAATTATCGACTGAGCCGCTGGCCATCGGTGGAGGCGCGGGCGAGGCAGCAGCGTCCAAACTTGTCTCGCCGCCAGCGTCGCCGCCGCCAACGTCGCCGCCGCCAGCGCCGCCGCCCTCCGGAATCAACGAGGACATGGCGGCCGCCACCTAGGTCAGAGAGATGGAGAGGAGGGAGAGAGTGAATCGAGAGGGGAACGGATCAGATTTGACCCGCACCGCACCGACAGGCGCCGTTCCGACAGCGGACGGGCCGTTAACGGCCATCTACGCGCGGCGGGCGACCGTTAGCCAACGTGGCGCCTGATTCGCGGGCCCAACCGGTCAGATTCGGGGTTAGCGCGGGCGAAGCGAGCGATTTCACGAGTTGATAGTTTTTTGCCACGGTTTAGTCTAAATTTGGTAGTTTTTCGCACAAAAACGTAAAGTGGTAGTTTTTCGTCACGTTTCCGTCAATTGTGGTAGTTTTTGGTTAAATACTCCCAAATACCCTATGTGTATCTCTAGTGGGGAGATCACTCATCCGGCTAGAAGGCAAGTACGCGCACACCTATCAAGTACTGATCCTTTCTCCAGCCTTTGTTTTGCACGCAGGCTTTGTACAAGTACATCAATACCATCAGGTTGGTTGGACGCAGTGGCCACGAGCCGGCCGGTATGTACGTACGTATTTTTATTTATTAAGAGTACACCCGTGGGCGTGCACGTCAAGAAGAAGAGGAGATTCGATGCAAAAAAAGAAAAAAGAAGAAGAAGAGGAGATAAGTATCGACTCCACACAAGATAAGGAAGATGCAACAAACTCCAGCTGAAAGATCGGAACCTCTTCGGCCCATCACGCGGCCGCCCAGGGCTGGACTTCTTGCCTATAAATATAGGGGCACCAGATCACATCACACGGCGAGGAGGGGACGCGCCGTCGCGGCAGCATCCAAAGGACGGTGACAAGGAGGCACGCCCGCGGCAGCCGTCGCGGCTGCGTCGAGGACGTCACATCTCAAGGGCAACCATGACACGGCCGCGTGTGGAGGACGCGCCGGCGTGGCGCCCGTATGTGTCTTGTTCACGTCCAGCAGCAGCGGCCGTGTGAACTGGCCGGAGCTCGACACCGACTGCCGCGGCAGAGCGCCGCCCTATCAAAGGAGACGACGGCGCAGAGGCCGAGCCGGCGCTTACCGCATCCGATCTTGAAGACGCGGCGACGTGCACCGTGCACATGGCCGTTCGGCCGTTCCATGTCACGTCCAAGATATGGTCGTTCGTGCCTACAAGAGGTGTCTGAAGACATGATGTCCAGCTTTTCTTCTTCCATGGTACATATATGGTCCCTTCTTCTCTCGATCTTCCATCTACCAGGTACCGTACGTTGAGGCACCCAAGGGAGACGCACTCCCTGGTGGCAGCGCCCAGGAGATCCGGAGGGCATTGCTGGCGGGCTCGCCGGACAGCACGCGCCCGCCGGCCAAGGGACGGACAAAGCACCGACCAGGAACGCACGCATCCATCCCTCACACATGCAGAAGGAGCCACCAGGAGATCCATCCATCAGGCACGAGATACCCATCAGAGGACTCACGCACGTCCAGAGAGGGGTGCACGCACACGGGGGAGGCCCGAGGATGGAGAGACACTCAGGAGGAGACGCGCCCCCTGCGGCAGCGTCGATGAGAGTTGGTATCTTGCCGGAGGAGATGTACAGGTGCTGCGGCAGCGGCGAGGCCGATCAGACGAGGAGAAGCGGCGACGCCAGGAATGACGACTCGGAAACTGTCCAATCTTGGCCGGCGCGTCGGCAGTGGCCACGACGCCCTCATCACCCTCTTCCTCCTAATATTTGGGAGTTCTAGTTACATATTCGGCTCTTAAGAACATTGAGTTGGATTCTCTGGATGTTAAAATGGTTAAGAAATTGGATGCATGGGTAGCATATGCAGCCTCTTCTGGTGCTAGGCTCACCCTGCTTGACTCCAGTTTGGATGGTATCCCATCTTACTTGATGTCGATGTTTCTTTTTAACAAAATCTTTATAGAAAAGATAAACAAACATCGCAGACGTTTCTTTTGGAGGAGGAGGAATAAGAAGCGAGCTTATCATATGGTTAAATGGGCTAAAATTTGCCGATCGAAAAATATTGGTGGCTTGGGTATAAAAGACCTTCACAAACAAAATATCAGCGAGCTTATCATATGGTTAAATGGGCTAAAATTTGCCGATCGAAAAATATTGGTGGCTTGGGTATAAAAGACCTTCACAAACAAAATATCAGCCTGCTTGTGAAGTGGTGGTGGAAGCTGGAAACTGGTGATGGGCTATGGCAGCACATCGTCCGTGCAAGATATTTCAGAAACAAAACGGTCGCGAACATTCGCAGTCGTTTCTCTGATTCTCCCTGTTGGAAATCTATCATGAAGGTCAAAGATATTTATATGGCCGGGAGAAAAGTCAACATTAACGAGGGGGACCTGGCAAGGGTTTGGCACGACCCATGGGTGGATAATGGTATCCTGCGAGAACGCTTCCCTGTTTTGTATGACATCTGTCAAGATCAAGACTGTACTGTTGCCTCCTTTGTAGACAATGACTATAATCTTCCCTTCAGACGTAGGCTCTTTGGAGAGCTGGAGGAACAATGGAATTGGATGGTGTGTGAGGCTAAGAAGATGCCTCTGAATGAGAATCCGGATGCTATCTCCTGGTCCCTGAATAGTGGAGGTAGATTCACCACTAAATCTGTATATAAATGGCTGGAGAGAGATCTATCTGGCCCTAATTATAAATGGGTGTGGAAAGCGGCAATCCCGTTGAAAATAAAAATATTCCTATGACAATTATTCCAAGATGCTGTTCTCACGCGCGATAACATGCGGCGGAGGAATTGACCAGGAAATCTTGTGTGCTCTTTTTGTACTAATGTGGAAACTGCTAACCATCTTTTTTTCGCTTGCCCTCTCGCCCGCACAGTTTGGGGGGTGCTGGGGTTGACTGTTGGGGCTTCCTGTGCTCCCAGATCAATCTGGCAAAGTCTGGCTTGGATGTACAATTTGCTTCCCGGAGGCAAAAAATTCTACATGATGATCATTGCTGCAGTGTGCTGGGGGATTTGGTGCCTTCGCAACAAAACTACTTTTGATAAGTATAATGCTCGTTCTCCGCTGGAGGCTGTCTTCACCGCTTGCTCTTTTATGTTATACTGGGCAGGGCTGCTTAAGGAGGATGATAGGAGGAAATTCCAGGATGGTGTGAAGAGGCTGGCTCATGTGGCAGCGGCACTGGCGGACAGGCCTTATGCGCGTGGCAGGCTTCTTCTGGGAGATGAAGATGGCATACAGATTGGTTAGATCATGTTAGTCTCCATCTTAGCTTGGCCTATATCCACTGGGGTTTGATGCCCGCTGGATTGCTCTTTTTGGTGTTGGTGGTCCTATCCTTTCAAGTTTAGCCTCTAGTCAGGTTAAGTCTGTAGCGAACTTTGGTTGATTGTGTCGCCAGGTTTTCGCCCCACGGCTGATAGTCCGTTACAGGGCTATCATGCAGTGGGTTTCCTGGGGATGCACCAACTCGCTCTCCCCTTTCAGTCTCCTTTGCTTGGTAGTTGGCCTTATTCGGCTCGATGCTCATTTTGCGATACTCTCCAAAAACAGTAACAGACTGATGTATTTCCGTTGATTGCAAAATTAATGGAAAGGGGTGTGAGCCCAGTTGGAAAAAAGTACATGTGTTTTCTTTTTCATTGTTTTTCCAGGGTTCAGGGAGGGGCGGAGCTCACGTACGCAGGATGCAGCAGCGGGAAGGAGGTACGCACGAAGAGAAGACGTGCCCGATGGCGGCATCATCGACATGCAGATGAGCGATGTGCCTTGAGGGGTTGAAGGGCAACCACGACGCAGCATGCTTGTCAGGCAGCCCATGCGACCTGGTCCTTTCTCGCGGCAGCACGTGCGGCAAGGAGATCACGGAGGCCAAAGGAGTGATGCGCTCGCCGCTATGGTGGCAACACACGTCCGGCCGGCAGAACACGCTGTTGGCGACAGACCCGCGGATGAGCGTGTGTCAAGATACAACATGGAGTACCATCTCTCAGGTTAACTAACAATAAAATATTCATCTCCCTTGTGTATCAGGCGAAGAAACACATACACGTACAACGGTCCAGGAGCAGCACCTGGGCATGGAGGTTTGCAGCAGCTCCTCCTACGTGCCTCGTCTGGGTAGCAGGCAGGAACCCAAGGAGGCACCCTCGAGAGGACTTGAAGATGGTGGCATACATCCATCCATCAGGCTTCGCACCAGGAGGCACCGGGAGGGATCCAGAAGGAACGCCCCAGAAATTGTGGCAGCGATGGCAAGCTGAGGAGGAAGAGATGCCGGCCACGGCGGCGGTCTACCCACGACAGGCGCATAAGGAGATGAACTAACGGGAGAAGGCCAAGCCTCGGTGACTAATTCTATTTGTTACTATGCCTTTCATCTATCAGATGCTACACAAGAAGAACAGCTAGAAGGCGGAGGAGTCCGGCACACACAAACATCAGCAGAGAAGAATGCGCCCCTGGTGGCAGCGACGAGGAGATCGGAGGGCGCGCCGGAGATGGAGCCACCGGTGGCCGTGGAGGACGATGACATGAAGGTCGACGGCACCAAGGTCTCCATTACCCCTCGCGTCCACTTCGTTACCGCGGCGCTGCAGAAGACAACATGGAGCGGCGCCACACCGCCGCCCATCGTTGATGTCGTCGAGCCAGCGCCATGGAGGTCGACGGCACCGAGGTCGCCCAGGCCGTTTACGTCCACTTCATCAAAGATGGTGCCGCGGAAGACGACGACATGGAGCACGCCACGATGCCGCCCACCATTGATGTCGTCAAGCCGGCGCCATGGGGGATGACGACACGGAGCTCGACATCGTGCAGCCCGTTATCTACCTTGTCACACCAAAGAGATGCCGTTTGACATGGAGACCTATGGTTCACCGTCACGCCCTTCGCCCACTTCATCGAGACATAGAGGACGAAGCAGCGGAGCCTGCCTGGACGCCGCCAGCCGACGACTTCGTCAAGCAGGCGTCGGCAACCACACCGACATGGAGCTCGACATCATGCAACCCATCGTCTACTTCGTCACACAGGGATGCCGTTTAAGATGGCAACCCGGAGCCCGCCATCACACACCGTTCATTAACTTCATCAAGTAGGCGCCATGAAGGGTGACGACACGAAGCTCAATATCACGCAGCCCGTCCTCTACTTCGTCGCACCAGAGGGCACGCACGCGTGGACGCCACAAGGCCGCCGCCCTTCACAACGCACACATCCATCCATCAGGAGATCCATCCATTCACCACGCACGTCCTAAGAGAAGACTCGCCAGCGCCACATCCATTCGTCGCCGGCGCTACATCCATCCAACTCACCAGCCAGCCATCACGCCCATCCATCCAACACACGGCAAACCCCTTCACAAAACACCAGAGGCAGAACGCATCTTGCAGGAACCGCAGCCGCAGCGGAGACCGACGGCCATCCGTGCAAGGGCGGCAAGGACTTCGACGACATGAACACCAAGCTCATTTTTCCTGATGGCCCTTCATTTTCAGGTGTCACATTCTTGGCTGGAGATTACTCGGGAGCAGCCGGAGCTCTCCAACGACGCAGCCCAACCGCTAGCCCCGGCGCCCTACCATGGCGGCCTTCATGGCGCTCGGTGAACACCTCATGGCGTACAGGCCGCGACGCACAGATGGCGACCAACAGGGCCACGGTGAACAGGTTCATGGCAAAGAGTACACCGGCGTACATGTTTTGCATCACGCTCTTGGAGGAGACGAAGTGGCGGAACCGGAGCTCGCTGATGATGCAGCCCAAAACTCGCCTTTCCCTTCACGGCGCACGTGTCTTTGGTGGAACCAATGTCCGCAAGGACGGGTCTAAGACCGGTTCTTCCTTCATGAGGCACGCGTCCCCGACGAACAGGTCAATGGCGTACAGATCCTTCATCGAGCTGGAATTTGCAACGGCGTTGTCCAAGGCCGGTCCCTCCTATGAGAGGTGCACCCACTGTGGCGGACAGATCAGCGACGTACAGGTCCACGGCGTCGCCAGCGAACAGGTCACCCCTTGGCATAGCACCAGCCCAGCGCGACGTGGCCTCTACAACGCTACCTTTCCACGGCCTCGTGAGGTGCCCCCCCTTGTCTTGGCGGACTGCCGAATACTCAGCGTCTAGCCGAGATGAGGCGCCAACCACCCCGGCCACACCCATGTGAGCGCGTGTTAGTTTTTTACACTGTCGCCGGTCTCCCCAAACCGTTACACCCGCAAGGCGTAGCCCCTTGAACACCCCGATGAAGCAACAGGTCATCAAGAAGTCTAAGCCGAGCGCGACCCATGCTACCCCAACACCAACTACTCCAACGCCGCCAAGACCGACGAGGCACGACGGCGAGGGCGGGCGCGACCACCGCTAAGGCCACGCCACTTGCGGCGCGTGTACCGACGAGGACATGGGCTCTGCCGCTGCCCACACACACATCACCATCATCATGCATGGAGGACGCGAAGCGAAGACGACGAAGACGACCACACGGCTTAATCGGAGGTATCCCGCGGAGCAACCCGCGGGTGTAATTAACCGGGAGCCTTCCGAGGCCCCGGGAACCAGGAGACCGCAATCGCCACAGTCAGGCTGGCCGCGCTAGTAGGCCACGAAGTGCACTTTTTTGTTTACGAGATCTTGTAATTTTGTTTCTCCAATGAGATTAATGAAATACTCGTTTCCCGTATATTTTTCTTTGTGTACTACGGTACACTGGCACGCCCGCAAATTTTCTTTTCTTCTTTCCCCGGCGCAAGAGAGAAATATGCTCCCCTTCCCTTCTCGTGGAGTCTTAGATATTTTTCTCGTGTCAAACAGCATGGTCGAACTCATTGAAGAGGACCTCGCCGGCGATGAGGGAGCAGACAAAGGCCCACTACCAGTTGTTCTCTGGCACTCTGTCCAAGAAGACGCGAACCATGTAGCGCAACTACACCGTCGAGGCCGACCGGAACCTGCTCCAGTGTAGGATGTTGAAGGAGACATGCCCGAGCACCAGTGGCCATTTCACCGCGAGAAACCCTCGCGCTCGCGCGCATGACAGGATCCGTGAAGCTGACCACGACCGCTTGCTGGAGTAGATAATGCTCGGCCTCTGCCACTGATAAAGACCTACCCCGGGGAACGGTGGCCATGACAGGACCGCGACGCTCACCCCTACCCCGGCGACGAGAAAGCGATGTCCCGTTGGTTAGGGGAGACTGGAGCAGGGCAAAGAGGCAGAATCTCTTGGCAGACAACGGAGGGGGTGGGACGCGCGAGTTGGGGGAGGGTCGAGGACAAGGCTTAACACTGTCGCGCCTTGTGTACAATCTCACCACAGAGCAAGCACTTAGCTAGATTTCGACAGGTTGCGATGCGATGCAATGGTTAGGAGAGAGGCCGCCGAAGCACTTCCCCCGTGCCTTCCTAAGTATAGAGCTGCTTGAAGCGAAGATCACCGTCTTGCTGCCCCTGCCTCGGCCTGGGGTACGTCACTTTTCTTCTTCTTTCCACCCACCATCTTGAATGCGCCCCCATCCCAGGTCCCAGCCATAACTCAAGGGAGACGAGATCTTAGAGCGAATAAGCATGCGCGGAGGGACTGTCGGATCTTGGGGTGCCGCAGGAGCAATAAGATCCTCCCCGCGCGAGGTGACAAGCGTGTCATGATAGGAAAGGATTTGCGGCGTAACTCCTGGCCGCAAAGGTGGGGGGAAGCGGCAGAGAGCAGGTGCGGGATAACGAGGCAGCCATCACGAGTTGGATAGCGAGTCCGGAGTGGAAGCTTGCCTGGGGTGGTGGCAGCAGTGGCCAGAGTGGCCGACAGTGTGCGAGGGGAGAGTGGTGGAGCTAGGCGACCAGTGTAACTTCAGGGTACCACGAGCCTTTCTTATCCCATCTTCGTTTATCATTTTTTGATCTTTTGTCTTCACTGAATTTCCGTGGTAACAGCCTGGGCTTCTACCCCCTTGCCACCAAAATCAGCAACAACAATAAAAGAGAAAAATGCCAACTTGCAGCTCCACAAACCACATTCTGAGCCCACATTCGATCGGCATCAAGCGCCTGCAGATAGAGAGAGGTAGGACAAAGGAAATTATATGTATCAACTTTCAACTGTTGTCAAACAAACAGACATGAAATTAAGGAACAAATTGATCTAGTAATTTGCATCTGCATGAATCTTGTTTGATACTCTGATATTGTACGTACAACTGAAACCCATCTGGTGTTTCTTTCTTTTGAAGCCCCTCCAACTCCTTGAACCTCTTAGACAACTCGGCATGAATCTTCAACTTAGATTCCACGTCAGACAACTCGTGTTCCTTCGGGATCTTGCCAGCATGTTGGGTTCATGCACATAGATAACGGTCACTGTACCTACGTTGCATCATCAATCATTAAGTAAGCCCTGACTGGGGCTGGTAAATAATCAGTTAAGTGAGGTTGGATATATATATATATACAAAATACATGGTGCATGTGTATCAACTATATTCACAGAATCATACATGTTGTATATGGATAAATGAAGTCACAGAATCATCCTAGCTAGGAATTGCATCAAGCCGACAATGAGATGGTTCAAGAACTGACCCTCCATCTGCCTGCAGGGTGTTGTGAAACAGCACAACCAAAATAACCCACGGTTTTCTTGCATACCATGTAACACAATATCAAGTTACTCGGATAGATACAGAGATACAATAACACACCTTGTCACACAATATCACAACCATGGAATAGTGTTGCTAGCTAGCCCAACTGCAGATCATCATAATTTAACTGAAAACAGGTTGGGGCCATCTTTGGTTCCCAATTTTCGATCTTGCCTTCACTCTACTGGATTTCCTTGTTAACAGTATGGGCTTTTACCTCCTTGTCTGTGATGATACTGACCAGACAAGCCGTAAGCATGACGGAGCCTGTCGTCATGACAACTATATCCAGCACACTCCTAGCCCTCGTAGCAAACTGCTTCCAGCTCCTGCAGGTCAAAAGAGATTATATCAACTCCTGTCAAACAAACTGGAAATTAACGAAGAAATAAATTCAAGTGGTTTTGTATGTGAATGCATCTTCTTTGATCCTCTGATATTGTACGTACCTGTATAAGGGGGTGTCATGTGGTTCTGGAAAGATTTTCTGTTGAGAAAGATGCTCGAGTACATGCATTTCATACTCACCAATAGCATTAGGATTTTTCCCCGCTTTTGCTAACGCATCCTGCAGCTCCATTTTCTTCTGCATCGTTTTAGATACCAAGTTACGCAGCTCCACTCTCTTCTCCTCAATCTCGCGCTCACACTATATATTGATAAACAGATAATAATAGTCAATTTGCTTATCGTTTTTGAGTAAGCGCTGGTTGTGATGGATAAATAATTAAGAAGAATAATGTCTAAGTCTGTCAATTAAGTGAGGTTCCACATATACAGGATGCATCGTTCACGTGTAGCAACTAGTCACAGAATCATACTGTATATAGACAACAACTGGAGCTATTATTATATAATACTCTCTCCGGTCCCAAATAAGTGTCTTGGTTTTAGTTCAATTTGAACCAAAACCATGATACTTATTTTGAACCGGAGTGAGTATATGTTTTGCAATTAATAATTTGCTTGAGGGAGTCTATGTGCCTTGGTCGCGGCCATGGCCACCCTTCCCTGCAGCCCTCCTCCCTCCCGTCGGCGCGACCTAGCCTCGCGCAGGGACCCCACCACCTCCGGCGGCCCTTCCACCCCCTAGAGTCACGGTGACAGCTTTTACCCGGCGGTGACGAGGCAACAGTGATACAGACAGGCGTGAGGCAACTCGTGGCGGGTCTAGTGCTAGTGCTGTTCTGGCCCCGGCGACCTTTGACCCACGTTCTCCGCTATCCATGGGCTTCCAGCGTCCTCTGTCGGGCAGCTTCGACATCGATGATCAGTAGTTGCTTCCCTTCTAGCTTGTCTGGTTCGCCGATGTCCCGACGACAACGAACACGGCAGTTTGGATCTGCGTCCCTCTAGTTCTAGCTTCCCGGCGTTGCCGGTCACCGTCGCCCCCCCACCCCTCCTCGCGGTGGTCTTTGCTTCCCCGCCGGCCCTACACTGTACACCTCAAGGCCTCCCCTTTTGCCAGATCCAATGCTCGTGAGTCCGGCGGTGCCACCCTCCGGTGGCAGGTGCAGCCTCCCCTTTTGCCAGATCCAATGCTTGTGGGTCCGAAGGCGGTGCCACCCTCCGACGGCAGGTGCAGCCCCACCAACCCCCGTCCAACATTGGTTGTTCCAAACAGCACTGGCTTCCTCATCCTTGATTCCACATCCGGCAGCATTGGAATTACTGGTTAAACAAGTGGCATATATGAAGATGCTAACCAAGTATTTTTGCTCCTGTTTCTAGCTAGTACAAGAAACACATGCACGCTGCTGTTTCGATTATTGCTGGCTAGGTCGATCCTTGATGTCGTGATATACATAAATCATGAGAAAAAAATGTCAATTTTGGCTAAGATACCTCGCTGGAGAGCTGGCGGGACCCAGTGAACCTGCTTGGCAGGTGCCGGCGTCCCTCCGCGACCGCCGCCTGCGTTCGTTGGAGCAGGGACGCACTGAGCCTCCTCGCCGCGCACCGAACTGCCGCCATCGTCGCCGGCCTGCGAAATACTGTAATTGGTTAGGGATTAGGATGACAAGTCTGTCACGAATCACCACCGCCGGCCGGCCGGCCGGCCGCGGCTCCAAACCAACCTACAGCCACAGAAACCATCGATCAAGATGCAGCCGGTGAGCTTACGTTGCGGATCGATTTGGGCGTTCCTTCCTCAGGCGGGTAGGGTTCCTCGTTGGCCTTCCTTCCGCCTCGTTATTTTTCTTTGCTTTTATTTCCTTTGGCAGAAACTTTTTATGGAGCAATCCGGATGGAAAGAAGAAGAGAATTGGGTTCGTACGGGGCTAAGACGCATCCGGATCGAAATCGCACCAGGCCACCTGAGTGGGCACTTTTTCGGTTGGCTCTCTGTACTCCGTAGCAACACTTGGTGGCCCCAAAAAACAAAACAAAAAAAAAATACCTACAGGAAATTGTCATGATAAACTACGAAAAGGAATTCCTGAAGAAAATTGCCATTGCTCAACTACAAAATAAAAAATAGAAATACCTACATGCATGGCAAAAATATCATGCCAAAGATTTTTATTTTATTTTTTCAATGATAAATGATCCAACAAAAATGAAAATGTTACGAACATAAAGTTAGAATTATAATGATGGGAAAATACAAAAATTGCCGTGATATTGAAAAATAAAACTGTCATGCTCTTACTAATTAAGTGGCCATGTTTTATATTTTCTTTGTCATGACATAAAAATTGCCATCATAAAAGATTCTTTTTTTAAATTTCGATGCCAATTGAAAATGAAATTACCATGATCTATATTTTAAAATTCCCATGAACATATAATATATTCACATGTCCAGAAATTTGTGTATGCATGCCGAGGTACTCCATGGTGTAAATTCTTTTCGCCATGGTGCAAAATCATGCCTTGTGTGCGAAATCGGAAGGTGCCTTGTGTATGCCGAGGTACTCCATGGTGCAAAATCGGAAGTTGCCTTGTGTGCGAAAATGGCATAGACATTTATCTAAGGAAAACGTTTTAAATCAGCCGATTGAAATCACGGGAGCATAATCGCCTCCTCCACTCGACACATGGCTGCGGGCCTGACGCGCGTCTCCTCCTCCGTCCCCTCCGGAAACCTCCCATCTTCTCTCTTCCTTTTCTCTCCGGCAATGACGCCGCCGTCTGCTGTAGCCGCTGCGCCAACTCAAATCATGCTGCAGTGCAGACCACAAGCCCACCCCACCCCGAGCACCTATGTTGCAAGTTGTTGTAACCCTTCGGCCACCGCCGCCCATGCCGTGCATGTAGATGCCACGAGGCCCGACGGGACCACGGGGGTTCTGTGACGGCCGCGACAGGCGGGATGCTGATTGAAGCATAGGACAGTTGCACTGCACCGGAGTTGTGCCGTCGCAGGTATCGCTGGTGTTGCGGGGCTGGGCGCCTGGGCCACGAGGCACCGTTGCCGCGCGCTAATCCAGCCAGACCGCAGGGCCTCGCCGTCCTGCGGTGCTTCGGGGACGCGCTTGGTGCCGCAGGAGACCTCCGGAGCTTCAAAGCATGTTTGCAAAGCAATATCCATGGCGTCGGATGTTGCGATAGGGCGGCGCATGCTCTAACAACGAGACACCATTGAGGAGTGTGCGATGAGAACGGCGATGGTGCGATAGAGCATTGCCGGCTCTGCGGTGACTCGTGCAGCGACGACGACTGAGACGAGGTGGACGATGGAGCTGCAACTCCGGTGATGTTGCGCAGCCGCGGGTGCTGCCATGGAGCATCGCCGGCTCTCACCGCCGCCATGCTGAAAGGGGATGCGGCATTGTTGGGCAAGCGCCGTGCGGTGCTACAGGAGGATCATCGAGCTTCAATGGAGCATCACCGGGTGTCGCGTGTCAGACAAACCGGAACATCGCCGACGCTGCATTGGAGCATCATCGATGTCGCGATGAAGCATTTGTCAGACAGCCGGAACATCGTTGACGCTGAAATGGAGCATCACCGGCGCTAGGATGGAGGGTCGTCGGGCTACCAGGGCATCGTCAGTGTCGTGATGGAGCATTCGTCGGACAGTCGAAACGTAGATGGCGTTGCAAGGGAGCATCACCGGTGCTACAATAGACCACCGCCGAGCCGTCCAAACATCGTCGGTGCTGCAATAGACCATCGCCGAGCTGTGGGAGCATCACCGGTGTCGCGATG
>NC_041381.1:701361947-701401528 GCF_002162155.2 Triticum dicoccoides
CAAGGGAGCATCACCGGTGCTACGATAGAGTATTGCCAGGCTGCCCAAACATTGTCGGTGCTGAAACGGAGCATTGCCGAGCCGTCGGAGTATCACCGGTGTCGCGATGAAGCATTTGTGAGACAGCCGGAACATCGCCAGCGCTGCAATGGAGCATCACCGGCGCTACGATGGAGGGTCGTCGGACTGCCGGTGCATCGTCGGTGCCGTGATGAAGCATTCATCGGACCGCCGAAACATCAATGGCGTTGCAAGGGAGCATCACCGCCTTACCGGTGCTACGATGGGGCATCGCCGAGCCGTCCAAACATCGTCGGTGCTGCAACGGAGCATCGCCGACCCGTCGGAGCATCACCAAGGCTGCAATGGAGCATAGCCAGGTGGCAGATTATGGCCCATGCAGCAATGGAGCATCAATGGTGCTTGAAAAGGGTGATCGCAGTAGAGGCGTTGCTGCAACCCCAAAACTCGTCGGCGCTGCTGCCGTGGACGATGTACGCCAAGCTCGCCGTTTTGCTGTCAGGTGACCGGCGACGTGGCTGCTGCCACATTCTCTAAGCCGGCTAGGTGCTGCTCTCGCTAGAGTTACGTGTTGGAACCGCAACCCTCTCTCACTCTCGGCTAGAGGAAGAAGAAGAACACGGACACAAGATTTTCCGGTCGCGCACGAACGCCGCCACAGGCGCACGAACGCCCCAATCCTTTACTTCTTTACAGTGGCTATATCGCTACTATCAGCTCATCACAAGCAATACACAGGGGCTTCTTTTATACCCGACTCCCTAAGCAACTGACTCCAACAGCCCCTCATGCGCACGTACGCATGAGCTCCTCAAGACCCGGCCTCCTCTCGTCGTGAGCCATCTACCCTTCCGCAAGAGCCGCACATCGTCCGAGCTTGCCGCTGGATCACGCCCAACGCTCCCGCGATCAACGCCTGTGACTAACCTGCGCATGCACGTCCACTAACAAACTCTGTGCATGCTAGCTTCTAACTACACGCACACAACGCATGCACACTACCCATGCATAGCCGGACTATGCCCATACACCACTCGGACTATGCCTAGACACACACACACGTAACGTGGTTTACTCTAAGATTACGCGCATGTGGGATGTGGCGTTGGTGGCTGAAGGCTGTGCAAGTTGGGATGGAAATCATACCGCGGTCCAAACGTGCAGTCATTAGTGAATCTGTCGGCCTGAATCATACTGTATTGGCGTTAATCAACGGCGGGCAAGGTGGCTTATTTCAATCCGGCATCATCCGGATGATGCGTAGTAGGCGCCCAGCTGCACCTTGCTGTTGAACAAGCGCAGGTTTTTGCTTCTCGCCGCCGCCGACATGGTTGTCCATCGCCATGCCCTGCTCGACTAGTAGAAACGATCGATGACGCAGACACAACACAACTGCTAAGGTTTGTTTTATTATTTTTTTAGAAAAAGGAGGATGACCCCTCGCCTCTGCATCTCGGAGATGCATGCAGCCACTTAATTAATTATTCACGATGACCTTATAAAGTAATACATGAATACGATTGAAGCCATCATCTTGATAACATCTGTCGCTACTCCTATCCATTGATGAAGGGGTGCCGAAAGTATGTGCCGAATAGCCAGACTTCTCACCGAGCTTAACATCTAAAGCCGGAGGCCCCAACAAAGCTACAAACCGGTCCGACAAACTCATAGGTCGTCGCCGCCGTCTTCCATCAATCCATCTTCAGAGCAGGTACTGATACATCGACCTCGCCAGGCCCGCCGTCGATGCCCCCATGGCATTGGACAACGCCTCCTCCCTACGCGCGTCCATCATCACGCATCCGTCGTTGAGACTTTGCTGCGCCTCGCCGCCGAGACTCAACGACGTTGATGCGTCACAGTGAACGCCGCTTCACCGCAGATGCTGTCCACTGGTCCCTCCAGCATATGCACACATCCAAGAATGATGCCCTCGAGGGGGGTACGACACGTGAGTGCCGCCATCATCCGATCGACTGATCTAGGGTTTCCTATCAAATTTAACATATATGCCATATGAGGGAGTCCTGGACTAGGGGGTGTCCGGATAGCCGAACTATCATCATCGGTCAGACTCCAAAACTATGAAGATACAAGATTGAAGACTTCGTCCCGTGTCCGGATGGGACTTTCCTTGGAGTGGAAGGCAAGCTTGGCAATACGGATATGTAGATCTCCTACCATTGTAACCGACTCTATGTAACCCTAGCCCTCTCCGGTGTCTATATAAACCGGATGGCTTTAGTCCATAGGACGAACAACAATCATACCATAGGCTAGCTTCTAGGGTTTAGCATCCTTGATCTCGTGGTAGATCTACTCTTGTAATACCCACATCATCAATATCAATCAAGCAGGACGTAGAATTTTACCTCCATCAAGAGGGCCCGAACCTGGGTAAAACATCGTGTCCCTTGTCTCCTGTTACCATCCGCCTAGACGCACAGTTCGGGACCCCCTACCCGAGATCCGCCGGTTTTGACACCGACATTGGTGCTTTCATTGAGAGTTCCTCTGTGTCGTCACCGATAGGCTCGATGGCTTCTTCGATCATCAACAACGACGCAGTCCAGGCTGAGACCTTCCTCCCCGGATAGATCTTCGTATTCGACGGCTTTGCCCTGCGGGCCAATTCGCTTGGCCATCTGGAGCAGATCGAAAGCTACGCCCCTGGCCGTCAGGTCAGATTTGGAAGTTTGAACTTCACGGCAGACATCCGCGGGAACTTGATCTCCGATGGATTCGAGCCACAGCCGAGCGCGCCGCACTGTCACGACGGGCACGATTTAGCTTGGCAGCCGGACAGTGCCCTGGAGGCCGCACACGAGTCCGCTCCGATCTTCAATTCGGAGCCGGCTGCGCAGATCGAGGACGGATGGCTAGACACCGCCTCGGGGGCTGCAACCTCTACGGCGATAGATCCGAACACTGACCTTGTCCCTCGAGAAGTTCATGACTCCGAGGTGCCGGACTCCGAACCTCCCGCGCCCCCTCCAATTGAATCCGATTGGGCGCCGATCATGGAGTTCACCACTGCAGACATCTTTCAACACTCACCTTTCGGCGACATCTTGAGTTCGCTAAAATATCTCTCGTTATCAGGAGAGCCCTGGCCGGACTGCGGTCAGGACGGTTGGGATGCGGACGACGAAGAAATTCACAGCCCACCCACCACCCACTTAGTAGCCACTGTCGACGATCTAACCGACATGCTAGACGTCGACTCCGAAGACATCGACGGTATGGACGACGATGCCGGAGACGACCAAGAACCAGCACCTACTGGGCACTGGAAAGCCATCTCATCATATGACATATACATGGTGGATATCCCAAAGGATGGGAATGGCGAAGGAACAGCGGAGGATGACCCCTCCAAGAAACAGCCCAAGCGCCGGCGTCAGCGGTGCCGCTCTAAATCCCGCCACAGCAAGAATGGAGATTCCGGCACCGGAGATAATAACACCCCAGACACTGCCGACGACAACCCCCTCCAGCAAGATTCAGCACAGGAGGACGGAGACGCCAGCCCTCATGACAGAACGGTAGACGAAGAGGTAGAGGATTACATGCCTCCCTCCGGAGACGAGGCAAGCCTCGACGACGACGAATTCGTCGTGCCTGAGGATCCCATCGAACAAGAGCGTTTTAAATGCAGGATTATGGCCACGGCAAACAGCCTCAAGAAAAAGCAGGAGCAGCTTAGAGCTGATCAAGATCTGCTAGCCGACAGATGGACTGAAGTCCTCGCGGCCGAAGAGCATGAGCTCGAACGCCCCTCCAAAAGCTACTCTAAACGCAAGCTGCTCCCCCGATTAGAGGAGGAGGCATATGAACCTGCATCACCGGCAGACAATACGGCTGACCGACCACCCCGTGGCCGCGACAGAGAGGCCTCTAGGCCCTCCACTAGAACCGTACCACGACATCGCTCGAAAAGCACAAGGCCACAGGGGAACGCTCTGGACTTGCGAGATATATTGGAGGATATGGCAAGACAATCAAGATCGATCTATGGATCGCGTGGGCGCCCCATGATACGTGACGACAACCGTCGCGCTGGACACAGTAAGTCCGGCCGGGCCGAACACAGTAGACAAAGCTCTCTTGAACTTCGTCGTGATATCGCCCAATACAGAGGCGCCGCACACCCGCTATGCTTCACAGATGAAGTAATGGATCATCAAATCCCCGAAGGGTTTAAACACGTGAACATTGAATCTTATGATGGCACAACAGACCCCGCAGTTTGGATCGAGGACTATCTCCTTCATATCCACATGGCCCGCGGTGATGATCTCCACGCCATTAAATACCTCCCGCTCAAGCTTAAAGGACCAGCCCGGCATTGGCTTAACAGCTTGCCAGCAGAGTCAATTGGGAGTTGGGAAGACCTGGAAGCCGCATTCCTTGATAACTTCCAAGGCACGTACGTGCGACCACCAGAAGCTGACGACCTAAGCCATATAATTCAGCAGCCAGACGAATCGGCCAGACAATTCTGGACGCGGTTCCTAACTAAGAAAAAACAAATCGTCGATTGTCCGGATACGGAGGCCCTCGCGGCCTTCAAACATAACATCCCGACGAGTGGCTTGCCCGACACTTAGGACAAGAAAAGCCGAAATCCATGGCAGCCCTCACATCACTCATGACCCGCTTCTGCGCGGGTGAGGACAGCTGGCTAGCTCGCAGCCACAACCTCAGCAAAAATTCTGGCAGTCCGGATTTTAAGGACCGCAATGGCAGGTCGCGTCGCAACAAAAACAAACGCCGCATTAACGGCGATAATAGCGAGGATACGTCAGTCAATGCCGGATTCAGAGGCTCTAAACCCGGTCAGCGGAAAAAGCCATTCAAAAGAACTACCCCGGGTCCTTCCAATTTGGACAGAATACTCGACCGCTCGTGCCAGATACACGGCACCCCCGAAAAGCCAGCTAACCACATCAACAGGGACTGTTGGGTATTCAAGCAGGTAGGCAAGTTAATTGCCGAAAACAACGACAAGGGGCTGCATAGCGATGACGAGGAAGAGACCCGACCGCCGAACAATAGAGGACAGAAGGGTTCGTGAACATGATATACGCAACCCACAAATCCAAAAGGGAGCGGAAGCGTGCACTCAGGGATGTATACGCAATGGAGCCAGTTGCCCCGAAGTTCAATCCATGGTCCTCCTGCCCGATCACTTTTGACCGAAGGGACCACCCCACCAGCATCCGCCATGGCGGATTCGCCACATTGGTTTTAGACCCAATCGTCGATGGATTTCACCTCACCAGAGTCCTGATGGACGGCGGCAACAGCCTGAACCTGCTTTATCAGGATACAGTGCGTAAAATGGGCATAGACCCCTCAAGGATTAAACCTACCAAGACGACCTTTAAAGGCGTCATACCAGGTGTAGAAGCCAATTGTACAGGCTCAGTTACACTGGAAGTGGTCTTCGGATCCCCGGATAACTTCCGAAGCGAGGAGTTAATCTTTGACATAGTTCTGTTCCGCAGCGGCTATCATGCTCTGCTCGAACGTACCGCGTTTGCAAAGTTCAACGCGGTGCATCACTACGCATACCTCAAGCTCAAGATGTCAGGCCCTCAAGGAGTCATCACGGTCAATGGAAACACTAAACATTCTCTCCGAACGGAGGAAGATACAGCGGCTCTCGCCGCAGAAGTACAGTGCAGCCTCCTAAGGCAATTCTCGAATCCGGCCGTTAAGCGACCGGACACGGCTAAACGCGCCCGGAGTAACCTACAACAAGACCACCTGGCATGTTCCGAGCACGCGTAGCAGTGCGGACCCAACCCCAGCCCCTGCAAAATTTCAAGACAGGTCCTTCGCGTACACCATTATGCTCTGAAGATACCATGGGCATGGGGGGAGGGGCACGACCACGATAGGCCCAGAATGCGGCTTAACCACACCAGGGGCTCTCAAGTGTGTCGTTCTTTTTTTTCTTTTTTTCTTTTCCTTTTTTCTACCCACGGGACTCCGTTCATCAGAGGCCCTGTCCGGCAGTAGACCTGCCGAACTCACGATGCAACAGCCAGGGAAGGAGAAAGGCTACGACGAATATCCAGGTGGTCTCCGTTACGAGCATTAAATCTGTTTTATACACCACTCCGCAGCCTACCCCTGGAGGGGGACATGTTTAATAATAACATCCCTTGCTTATCGCACCATTTCTATCGTTCTGCATTCACAGCAGTATTTCTTGAATAAACAATGCAGCACCTTTTTGCTTACAATTGCATTTCTTTCTTATACATATGTTCATTTTATGACATGTTGCATCCGTACACTTTGGTACGGCTAAATACACCAGGGGCTTATGTTTCCCGCATCATGGTGTGATAAGTCCGAACACTTTCACAAGTGCGGCACCCCGAACTTATAGCATTATATGCATCGGCTCCGAATCATGTCTTGGGTCAATAGTTGGGTTTGCCCGGCTCCCATGTTTTGGTACCTTATGTTCCGTTGTATCGGCTAAGGTAGCACTGGGAGAACCACTGTGATTGCGCCCCAGTTGAGCTGGGCGAGCGCCTCAGTGGAGAAAGCTAAAACTGACCATAATGATGAGGCGAGAGCCGGTCGCTGTTCGAGAGGTTTTTTGTGAGTCCCTAAAGACTTATGCCGCTTAGAGCGAGGAGCCGGCTTTGTCTAGCCCAGGCGTGGATAGAGCCCCAAATTCGGCCTTCCGAACACTAGGGGCTTCGCCGAAATTTAAAATTATAGAATTCTATGGCTAAGTGAGAGTGTTCGAACATTATAAGTCCGGTTGCCTTGTTCGTTGTGTTGAGCGCCTCCCTAAATGGACCCAAAAATAGGGACAAGAGTGTTCAAATTTATCCCGAACACCCCAGCACTCGTGGCATGGGGGCTGAAGCCGACGACTTGCCATCTCTCAGATTTGATAAACAGCCGCACAGAAGGTAATATTTTAAATTAACAAGTGTTGCTTAGCGCATATGAACAAAGTTTTCAGCGCACAGGATAACAAAATGCGAGTCTACTCAAATATTACATCTTTGGAGCACTCACCCGCAATAATGCGGGCACCCTTCAGGACACTCTTATAATACATCTCGGGCGTGCGATGCTCCTTGCCCAGCGGTGGCGCGTCCGTCACAAGCTTCTGAGCATCCATCTTGCCCCAGTGCACCTTTGCGCGGGCAAGGGCCCGACGGGCACCTTCAATGCAGGCGGAGTGCTTGATGACTTCAACCCACGGACACACATCCACCAGCCGCCGCACCAGGCCGAAGTTGCTCCCAGGCATGGCCTCCTTAGGCCATAGCCGAACTATGAGGCCCTTCATGGCCTGTTCGGCCACCTTGTGGAGCTCGACCAGCTGCTTCACCTGGTCGCTAAGGGGCACCGGATGTCCGGCCTCAACATACTGAGACCAGAAGAGCTTCTCCGTCGAGCTCCCCTCCTCGGCCCTATAGAAAGCGGCAGCATCGGACACGCTACGGGGCAGATCTGCGAATGCTCCTGGAGAGCTCCGAATTTGGGTAAGTGATAGGTAATTCACACTCACATGCTTACTTTGCATGAAAAATGCCTTACCCGCCGCTATTTTCTTCAACGCCTCGACTTCCTGGAGGGCCTTGTAGGCTTAGGCCTTAGCGGCTTTGGCACTCTCAAGAGCCGTTGCAAGCTCGGACTCTCGAGTCTTCGAGTCACGCTCCAAACTCTCATGTTTTTTCACGAGAGCCTAGAGCTCTTGCTGTACCTCCGCCACCCGCGCCTCCTTCTCCTCTCGCTCGGTGCGCTCCGCGGCCGCATTACGTTCGGCCATGGACACCGCCTCCTTCAGGGTCGCCACCTCGTTTGTGGCCCCTGCAATACCCACGTTATCCTTGTCATTCTTCTTGCAACCAAATCCTTTTCTGTAAGGTACAATTTTAATAAGGTGTTACTCACCTTCATTGTCCTCGAGCTGCTTCTTGGACGGCCGAGCTCGCTCTCGGACCGCTCGAGGCTTTGCTTCAAAGTATTGACCTCCGCAGTCAGTGCGGCAGAGGTCAGCAGCACAGCCTGCAATCCCATATTGACATATTTTCTATATGACTCCTGGGTATATCTTTTTAGATCCTCAGTACGGCTTTTCTTTCCGAATACGGAACCGAGCATCAGGGGCTACTGTCAATGCGGTACTATTTTACATATATCAAAATTCTTACGTCAAAGCCTGTTAGAAGGCTGCTGCAGGCTTCGGTCAGCCCGCTCTTGGCGAGCTGAACCTTCTGAATCACCTCACTCATAACAGTGCGGTGTTCCTCTTTGATGGAGGCGCCGTTGAGCGCCTCCGGTTGGACGGAGGCCGCCGGCGTCACGGTCTCGTCCTTCTTACGAAGGGGCCGCCCGCCGGATTTCGGAGCCACTACAGGTTCCGGGGCGGAGTCCGGTGCAAAGTCCGAAAGGTTGCCCTGCGGCACCTTCGGGGCCTCCTCCTCCTGGCGGGTCCCTTACCGGGATCCCACCTCGGCATCGTCCGCATCACGGGGGGTGGAGGCGGTCGGAAGAGAATCAATATCCGACGCACCCAAGGACCCGCTCGACGAAGCGGGAAGATCATCCTTGGGCGGACTGCAGGGTTGTATGCGGCATTAGAAAGACACTATGTGGCGAAAAGAAAAACCATGAAGTTATTCGGGAGTCCGGATACTTACGATCTCGCCAGGGGCTTGGCCCTTGGAGGCCAATCCTCGTCGTCATCACTGGCGTTGGCAGAGCAGTCCGGGGGAAGAGTCATTCCCTTCTTGGACCCTTCGGCCTCCCTCGTTGGGGAAGCCTTCCTTTTCTTCCGTCCCCCCGCTGGGGGAGAGGCCTTCTTCTTCTCCTCCTCACCTTTGTGGGAGGAGTCTGTCTCGGAGTCATCGTCCGATGACACCTGAAAATGGGAACTCTTTCGAGTGCCCGTTGCCTTCTTCTTGGCCTTCTTCTCCGGCACCACGTGGGGTGCCGGAGCCAGCAACCCCGTTAAGCGGGCGTCCGCTGGGTCTTCTGGCAATGGAGCTGGACAGATAGTCTGTTCGGCCTTCTTCAGCCAGTCCTGTCAAAGGAGGGGAGTTTAGATCCCGCATAGAGTCAAACTATGAAAAACGAGTGTCCCGTAAAGGGAAAAATCGCTTACCTCGCTAGCCGGACGCTGCGAGCTGAATCCGCGATCTTCGGTAGCGGATGCGGGGGCCTCGGCGTCCTTAAACATCACCCTCCAGGCATCTTCGTATGTAGTGTCGAAGAGCCCGCTCAAAGTCTGGTGCTGCGCCGAATCGAACTCCCACATATTGAAGCCCCGTCGTTGGCATGGGAGAATCCGGCGGATGCGCATGACCTGGACTACGTTGACAAGCTTGAGCTTCTTGCTCACTAGCTTTTGGATGAAGGCTTGGAGTCCGGTCAGCTCCTCCGAATCACCCCATGTCCAGCTGCTCTCTTTCCAGGAGGTGAGCCGTATGGGGATGCCAGATCTGAATTCGGGGGCCGCTGCCCATCCAGGGTCACGCGGCTCGGTGATGTAGAACCACCCCGATTTCCACCCCTTAACGGTTTCCGCGAAAGTGCCCTCAAGCCAAGTAACGTTGGGCATCTTGCCCACCATGGCGCCTCCGCACTCCACTTGGCTGCCCTTCACAACCTTCGGCTTGATACTAAAGGTCTTGAGCCACAAGCCGAAGTGGGGCTGGATGCAGAGGAAGGCCTCACACACGACGATAAACGCCGAGATGTTGAGAATGAAATTCGGGGCCAGATCATGGAAATCCAGGCCATAGTAGAACATGAGCCTCCGGACAAAGGGGTGGATTGGGAAGCCCAGTCCACGGAGGAAATGGGAAAGAAATGCTACCCTTTCATGGGGCCTGGGGGTGGGGATGAGCTCCCCCTCGTCGGGGAGCTGGTGCGCAATGTCGCTGGACAGATATCCGGCGCTGCGCAGCTTCTGGATGTGCCCCTCCATAACGGAGGACGCCATACACTTGCCTCCCGCACCGGACATAGTTGGAGAAGGTTGAGGTGAGATTTGCGGACTTGGGCGCTGGAGCTCGAGTTCGCGGAGATGGATAAGCCAAGGAGGAAGAAGGCGTAGGTAAAAGGGTTGGATCTTTATCCCCTTATATGGGCGGACAAAAACATGCGTCCCCACCGGCCTGATAAAACTCGCTTATCTCCCAAGCGCCGCAATCAATGGCGCGGTTGGGTTACCCACGTCCGTATTGATGGGAATCCTGGAATAAGGGGAACACGATCTCTGCTTCGACAAGACGTGCCAAGGAAACCGCTTCGCTAAACACGCTGAGGTGGTACAATAAAAACAATTCGAGTAAAGGCTTGGTAGTGGTGTGACGTCACGCCACCAAATACGTCAGCAGATTGAACTTGTGTAAATATTACTCTCTCTACGGTGGTATGTGGAATTTATTTTGCAGAGCCGGACACTATCCTGGTGTTCACAATCTTCTATAAATTATTCGGAGAAGGAACCCGACTTGCAACGCCGAAGACAATATGCGCGCCGGACTCGTCGTCATTGAAGCCTGGTTCAGGGGCTACTGAGGGAGTCCTGGACTAGGGGGTGTCCGGATAGCCGAACTATCATCATCGGCCGGACTCCAAAACTATGAAGATACAAGATTGAAGACTTCGTCCCGTGTCCGGATGGGACTTTCCTTGGAGTGGAAGGCAAGCTTGGCAATACGGATATGTAGATCTCCTACCATTGTAACCGACTCTGTGTAACCCTAGCCCTCTCCGGTGTCTATATAAACCGGATGGCTTTAGTCCATAGGACGAACAACAATCATACCATAGGCTAGCTTCTAGGGTTTAGCCTCCTTGATCTCGTGGTAGATCTACTCTTGTAATACCCACATCATCAATATCAATCAAGCAAGACGTAGGGTTTTACCTCCATCTAGAGGGCCCGAACCTGGGTAAAACATCGTGTCCCTTGTCTCCTGTTACCATCCGCCTAGACGCACAGTTCGGGACCACCTACCCGAGATCCGCCGGTTTTGACACCGACACCATACTTCATTGCTTCGCTAATCCCTGTCAAATTTGCATATTTAGAACAGTGTGCTGATCAATGCACCATTTTTGTACAAACCATTACAGATCTACCTGCTATGACTTCGACATGAATTTTAACAGTGCGTCAAACTAGAGCCCTCCATCATATTGTTTTAACAGTATACTAGTCGAATATGTATGATTGAATGAATAAAACCCAGTCAGTATGAACTATTTGCAACCTAGTCCAAGAGAGTGGAGAAGAAAACCCAGTCCAAGAATATGCATTTTTCTGTACATAAATGAGGTCATCTTTATTACCAAATTTGCATATTAGATGGCTGCACGATAAACAAAAATATGAAACCAAACATATAGGCTCGGAAACAGTTTGGATTTTGCAAGAGAAGATCTACTAAAGTAACTGGTATATTCAAAAATTAAGTGAATAAGTGCCTGGTGATTTTAGTCAAACCAAATCCAAGAGTATCAAGAAGTAAACCTGTCAATTGCTTCTTCTGTACAACGTTCAAAAGCTTCGGGTTGATGTATATGGCACGCAGGTATGCCTTCCCATTCCCATCTTTGTGTTTATTCCAGAGTCCCAAATTTTTTGGATGCAAAAAATTCCATGACTCTTAGATGGTCTTCAATATCCATTTCTTCCCAGCCTGCAAAAGTACTTCTGTTATAACCGGGGGTCCTCTGTTTCGAAAAAATAACCGGGGGTCCGGGACAACAAGAAATATATCTAAAAGGTTGTGCTATATTATTGAATAACACTTGTGCAGCTGCGTAAGTACTACTGAAGATGCCAGAGATATTTATGGACTTCTAATAAGGCAAGTTATTCCAAGAAAGGAAATTTTTAGGTGACACACTCTTTCATCCAACCACCATCCTCTATACTCCTATGATTCATTCTTCAAGCTGTATTATCCTACAGTCATACATACTTATCCTACTGTATTATCCTACTATGCTTCTCTTGATCCTGTTTGATTTGCTTAAAGCTCGCATTTGGAAACTTAACCCTGAACTTCTAAAAACATGATTTCATTTTTCAAAAAAAAATAATCTTTGGCAGGATCAAGCCAAATCAACCTCAGCTGTCTTGGTCCCTAGCGCCCCTAACCACCCAGAATTCAAATCGACCAATCAATCAACTTTATAGCAGTATGGTTGCCTCAAGAATATTAACTAACCAGAATCCCCGCTCTTAACAGCTGCTGCAACGAAGTTAAGAACGTCTAATCGAACAGCTTACTCCAAGATTATACAGTACGGAAATAGGATCACCCCAACTTCTAATTTTTCTTCCCGATTCTAAAATGACTCTCATGCTTAAACCTAGAGTACTGAGCTACATATGTATATACAGGAATGGATAACAATTAGGGATTAGCAGACGACGAGATCGGGGCGGATGATCGATGGCGGTGAGGATGGGGATAGTGACAACACCCTACACGTGTGGAGACTCTAAGAAGTTAATTTTAGCTCAAATTGTGCATCTAAATTGTGCCCTATCTAATTTTAGCTCAAAATCATCACCGTCACCACGCCGTCGTGCACACGTGTAGGGGAGCACCAACAAGGCAGACTCTCGATTTGTGTATGGAACTGGGACTAAAGGGGTCGGACGAACCGGGACTGGTTCCTGCCGAGGCCCGGCCGGCGCCCTTGTTGGGGAACGTAGTAATTTCAAAAAAATTCCTACGCACACGCAAGATCATGGTGATGCATAGCAACGAGCGGGGAGAGTGAGTCCACGTACCCTCGTAGACCAAAAGCAGAAGCGTTAGCACAACGCGGTTTATGTAGTCGTAAGTCTTCACGATCCGACCGATCCAAGTACCGAACGTACGGCACCTCCAAGTTCAACACACGTTCAGCTCGATGATGTCCCTCGAACTCCGATCCAGCAGAGCTTCATGGGGGAGTTTCGTCAGCACGACGGCGTGGTGACGGTGATGATTTTGCTACCGACGCAGGGCTTCGCCTAAGCACCGCTACAATATGACCGAGGTGGAATATGGTGGAGGTGGGCACCGCACACGGCTGGAATAGATCAACATATCAACTTGTGTGTTTAGAGGTGCCCCCTGCACCCGTATATAAAGGAGCAAGGTGGGGAGGCAGTCGGCCAGGAGGAGGGCGCGCCAAGGGGGAGTCCTACTCCCACCGGGAGTAGGACTCTTCCTTTCCTTGTAGGAGTACGAGAAGGGGGAAAGAGGAGAGAGGGAGGTGGAAAGGGGGGCGCCGCCCCCCCTCCTTCCTTGTCCAATTCGGACTAGAGGGGGAGGGGGCACGCGGCCCTGCCTTGGCCGCCCCTCCTCTTCTCCACTAAGGCCCATATGGCCCATTATACTCCCAGGGGGTTCCGGTAACCCCCGGTACTCCGGTATATGCCCGAACTCACCCGGAACACTTCCGAAGTCCAAACATAGTCATCCAATATATTGATCTTTATGTCTCGACCATTTCGAGACTCCTCGTCATGTCCGTGATCATATCTGTGACTCCAAACTATCTTCGGTACATCCAAACACATAAACTCATAATACCGATCATCACCGACCTTTAAGCGTGCGGACCCTACGGGTTCGAGAACTATGTAGACATGACCGAGACATGCCTCCGCTCAATAACCAATAGCGGAACCTGGATGCTCATATTGGTTCCCACATATTCTATGAAGATCTTTATCGGTCAAACCGCATAACAACATACGTTGTTCCCTTTGTCATCGGTATGTTACTTGCCCGAGATTCGATCGTCGGTATCTCAATACCTAGTTCAATCTCATTACCGGCAAGTCTCTTTACTCGTTATGTAATGCATCATCCCGGAACTAACTCATTAATCACATTGCTTGCAAGGCTTATAGTGATGTGCATTACCGAGAGGGCCCAGAGATACCTCTCCGACAATCGGAGTGAAAAATCCTAATCTTGAAATACGCCAACTCAACAAGTACCTTCGGAGACACCTGTAGATCACCTTTATAATCACCCAGTCACGTTGTGACGTTTGGTAGCACGCAAAGTGTTCCTCCGGTAAACGGGAGTTGCATAATCTCATAGTCATAGGAACATGTATAAGTCTTGAAGAAAGCAATAGCAACATACTAAACGATCAAGTGCTAGGCTAATAGAATGGGTCAAGTCAATCACATCATTCTCCTAATGATGTGATCCCGTTAATCAAATGACAACTCATGTCTATGGTTAGGAAACTTAACCATCTTTGATTAACGAGCTAGTCAAGTAGAGGCATACTAGTGACACTATGTTTTGTCTATGTATTCACACATGTTTTATGTTTCCGGTTAATACAATTCTACCATGAATAGTAAACATTTGTCATGATATGAGGAAATAATTAATAACTTTATTATTGCCTCTAGGGCATATTTCCTTCAGCCCTGGCCACTCGAACCAGGACTGATGCACCCATTGGTTCGGTTCGTAACAGAATTGGGACTAATGCTCTAATCTGGCCTGGACCAAAGCCCTGTTTTCTACTAGTGAGAAGTGGGTAGTGGGAGTACCTCAAATCAGAAAGAAGCAGATATGAAAGCCGGAGTGGGGGAATAGATCGTCTACCGTCGCTGGCTTGCACTTGAAGGGGACCAGCCACCGCGACACTGCTGCCGGACCCGTGCAGGGTAGGGCGTGTCGCAGTCGCATGCACAGGAGGGGTGGGAGCCACCGACGAGCGAGATGGAGAGGGAGGCACCGGGTGCGGAGGTTGCAAAAGAAAATGATAGAAACTTCATAAATTAAAATCCTTCCAGATGTATTTATGTTACTACATGTACTAGTTAGGAAAATTTAAAAACTTAAATTTGGATATGTTTTGCAAAAAGTGTAGGGAAAATGTAAAACGGCTATAACTTTTGCATACGGCCTGTTTGCAAATTTTTAGAATCCTCAAATTCTAAAAGGAAAAAAAGTTATGCTCAAATTTCAACTTTTTTATATTTTTTTGGCTAAATCAGGTCAAACTTTGGTCAAACTACTTATTCAATAAGTATTAGTGTTAGTAAATAATTTTTCAATAATATTAGTGCTACTAAATAATTATTACAGTTTTTTAGAATTTTGGTCAAATTTGGTCAAACTGTGGTCAAACTATGGTTAAACTATGGTCAAAATATGGTCAAACTATGGTCAAACTATGGTCAACTACTTATTCAAGAAATATTAGTGTTACTAAATAATTATTTAAGAATATTAGTGTTACTAAATAATTATTTCAATTTTTTGAATTTTTGTCAAATCTGGTCAAACCGTGGTCAAACTATGGTCAAACTACTTATTGAAGAAATATTAGTGTTACTAAATAACTATGGTCAAACAGTGAAACGTGTGACTTCATGCTCAAGCTAAACTCCTGAGGGTTAATAGGATTGACATCTTACTATTGTCAGGAAAACAACAAGTGCAGACTTGAAAACGAGGGGCAATAGAACCCGAAAGTTAAGCGTGCTCATGCTGTAATAGTGAGAGGATGGGTGACCGGCCAGGAAGTTAGATGATTTGAAATGATGATGGGTGAATAGAGATTAGAGGTTAAATTGAGCAGTGATGTGGGGTGATTAGAGATTAAATTGGAAAATAATTCAGAAATTTTAAAATCAAAAAAATAAAAAAATTCAAAAAACATTTTTAAAAAATTTCAGATTTTTTTTCCGTAAAAATACCTTTAGTCCAGGTTGGTGTTACCAACCGGGACTAAAGGTGGAGCTCGAGCAGCGGCCACGTGGATGGCCTTTAGTCCCGGTTCGTGTAAGAACCGGGACTAAAGGGGGGAGGCTTTAGTAACGACCCTTTAGTCCCGGTTCCAGAACCGGGACTAAAGGCCCTTATGAACCGGGACAATAGGCCCTTTTTCTACTAGTGTCCCGGGGTGATCAAAAGTTATTAGGTTCCTACCTCAAGCACTACAACCAAACCACATGTTCCCAATCCTACTCATGCAAATATTTGAAGGGCAGTACTAATGGATAGTAAAAACTGGGTATAGAAAAGTATGATCAAAGTATGATCAAAGTATGATCAAAGTGTATCTAGCATAGACAAATAGTAGGATACATAAGCAATCACTCAAACGAAACAACGAGAAAACCGAGAAAAGATCCAAATCAAACACTAAACAAGCAAACGACTTAAACTAACAAAAGTCAAACCTAACAGCATTATTATCATGTGAATTAGATCTTAACAGTAGGTACATGTGATTGCCTACGATTTGCAAAAAGAAACGACTCAAACGGAGAAACGAAAGTCAAAATACGAACGAAACAAGATCGTTTACTAATCTGATCCAAGGTCACATTTTAAAGTGTCAAAATCATGTTCAAAGTTGGTTAGCTAGAAAGAACAGAATGAAACAAAGATTTAGGCGCTGGTTTCATCTAATTTGGATAAACGAGTATAAAGTTACATTAGTTTTAAGATCAGGGGCTAAATCGCGAGAAAATTATTCGCGGATACGTCCCTGGCCGAAAATAAACTAAAAAGAAAAAGACTACAACGCGAACGTTCGCTAACAGAACTAATCCGATGAAAACCGTCCGTTAAAATGAATGAACGAACGAGCGTTCGTTAAATAACTAAAATAAAAACAAAAATCGATCTATTCTAAAAGAACCGAGAAAAACCTAAAAAAAAACGGGACGATTCAGGGTTATACTGGTTCGTAAAAAAACTGGCGGCACGGCGGATCGGATCGGTCGACGGCTGCGGCGGCTCCAGCGATGGCGGCTTGCGGCGACGAGGCGGGGCGGCGACTCGGGCGGCGACGTAGGCGGCGGCGACAGCAGCAGCGGCAGCAGTAGCGCGGGGCAGTGGCGGTGACAGCAGCAACGGCGGCGACGGTGCTCGGCGGCGGGAGGCGCGCGGCGGGGCTGGCAAGGTGGATCGGGAGGGCGGCGACGGCTTATAAAGGACCCCCCGGGGGTCTCCGACTTGGAGATGGGGGCGCTGGGGCGAGGCGACGGCGGAGTCCGGCGAGAGTCTGTCTCGCGCACGGTGGCAGAGACAGTGGTGCGACGGGCCGGCTTGCTGGGCCGGCTGGGCTTCGGCCCAGTCGGTCCGAACCTCCTTTTTTTAAAACA
The DNA here is from genome assembly GCF_002162155.2 of Triticum dicoccoides. Lineage (NCBI taxonomy): Eukaryota > Viridiplantae > Streptophyta > Magnoliopsida > Poales > Poaceae > Triticum > Triticum dicoccoides. The sequence goes on from NC_041381.1 coordinate 701,379,121, forward strand.
ATTTCACCGCGAAGGAGAAATCCAAAAAAAAAATTCTAAAAATTCCAGAAACAATTTTCACCATCCAAGCCTAATATTTAGGACAAGATAAACTTTTTTCTGGACTAAGATGCAATTTTCAAAAATGCATTATTTTCTAATTCAAGTAAAATAGCAAATAAAATACCAATAAAATCATAATTTGATTTAAAATTCTTTCTCTGATATTTCTCCTGGTTTGAAGAAGTCATATTATCTTATCTCAGTTATCTTTAATGTTAGAAATAATTGGTGAGAAAATAATAATATCAGATTGATCCTTTCTTCAAATTTGAAATAAATTCGAATATGAATTTTGTGAAACCTCCAACTCTCTCCATGGGTCCTTGAGTTGCTTCCGATTTCCAGGATCAGAACAAAATGCAAGAATAAATATGCATATGATGATCTATGTATAACATCCAAATTGAAAAATTGGGATGTTACAAACCTGCCCCTATTAAGAAGAATCTCGCCCTCGAAATTCGGGTTGGTTAGCAAAAAGGTTTGGGTGTTCCTTGTGGAGATCTTCTTCTCGCTCCCAGGTGGCTTCCTCCTCGGTATGGTGGCTCCACTGAACTTTGCAGAACTTGATAACCTTGCTGTGAGTAACTCGACTGGAAAACTGAAGAATCTTGACTGGCTTCTCTTCATAGGTCAAATTACTATCTAACTGAATTGCTTCCAGTGGCACTGTATCTCTTAGAGGAATATCGGCCATCTCTGCGTGGCACTTCTTCAACTCGGAAACATGGAACACATCATGAACTCCTGACAATCCTTCTGGCAATTCCATCTTGTATGCAACTTCTCCCATGCGTTCCAAAACTTTGTATGGTCCCACAAAATGTTGTGCTAGCTTTCCTTTGACTCCAAAATGTTTCACTCCTCGAAGTGGGGACACATGAAGATAGGATCTGTCTCCGACTTCGTAAACTATCTCCTTTTGTTTAGTATCCGCATAACTCTTCTGCCTGGACTGGGCTACCTTGAGTCTGTCACGAATAAACTTAACCTTCTCTTCAAAGTCATTGATTAAGTCTGGTCCGAAAAACTATCGATCTCCAACTTCATGCCACGATAACGGTGTCCTGCACCTCCTTCCGTGCAGGGCTTCGAAAGGGGCCATCTTCAAACTGGCTTGATAACTGTTGTTATAAGAGAACTCTGCATATGGCAAATTGTCATCCCAACTAGATCCATAATCTAGCACACAAGATCTCAACATGTCTTCCAAAATCTGATTGATTCTCTCGGTCTGTGCATCTGTCTGTGGATGAAAGGATGTACAGAACTCTAGCCTGGTACCCAAAGTTTCATGCAAACGGATTCCAGAACTTTCAAGCAAACTGGGTTCCTCTATCTGATACAATGGTCCTCGGAACTCCATGCAGACATACGATCCTAGTCATGTATATCTTTGCCAACTTAGCACTCGTATAAGTTGTCTTCACCGGGATGAAATGAGCTACTTTCGTCAAACGATCGACTACAACCCAGATAGAGTCATAGCCTGAGCGCGACCTGGGTAATCCGGTGATAAAGTCCATGCCAAGTTTATCCCTCTTCCATTCGGGTATCAGCAATGGCTGTAGCAATCCTGCTGGCTTCTGATGCTCTGCCTTGACTCTCTGACATACGTCACATACTGCTACATACTCGGCAATATTCTTCTTCATTCCCGTCGACCAGAAACTTTCCTTCAAATCTAGATACATCTTGGTGTTGCCTGGGTGAATCAAGTAAGGTGAATCATGGGCCTCCTGTAGAATCAACTTCCTGATCTCGGGGTCAATAGGCACATATATGCGATCTTCAAACCATAAGGTGTCGTGCTCATCCTCACGAAATCATTTAGCCTTTCCTTTACTCATCCTCTCCTTTATCTCAGCAATCTCTTTGTCAGTCTTCTGGGCTTCTCTGATCTTACCCAACAATGTGGACTGAATTTCCAATGCTGCAACATAACCTCTTGGAACTATCTCCAAGCGTAGCTCTTGAAGGTCATCTGCTAACTCCTTTGGTTATCCTCCGGTTATGAGTGTGTTAACATGAATCTTGCGGCTCGACGCATCTGCTATGACATTGGCCTTTCCGGGATGATAATGCAATTTCATAACATAATCCTTTATGAGCTCCAACCATCTCCTTTGCCTGAGGTTCAACTCCTTCTGCGTGAAGATGTATTTCAAACTCTTATGATCTCCATGTCTTCAGAGCATGCACTACGGGTGCTAACTCCAAATCATGCGTAGCGTAATTCAACTCATGAGGTCAGAGCGGTCGTGAGGCATATGAAACAAATCTTCCTTCTTACATAAGCACACCTCCAAGTCCTATGCGTGAAGCATCGCAATATACTTGGAAATGTTTACGTTGGTGTGGGAGAATTAGCACTGGGGCTGTAACCAAACGTTTCTTCAACTCCTAAAAACCGGCCTCACAATCCTCAGTCCATTTAAACTTGGTGTCCTTCTTCAATCACTCCTTCATGGGCTTTGCAATATTGGAGAAATTCTCAATAAACCTCCGGTAGTAACCTGCGAGTCTAAGAAAACTTCTGATCTCGCCAACTGATGTGGGTGCCAACCATTTACTGACAGAAGCAACCTTGGTAGGGTCTACTTCTATTCCTTCTCGGGATATAACATGTCCGAGAAATCCAACTTCCTTTAACCAAAACTCACATTTGATGAACTTGGCATACAACTGATGTTCCCTGAGCTTCTCAAGAACCAAACGCAAATGCTCCTTATGCTCTTCTTCATTCTTTGAGTAAACCAATATATCATCAATGAACAGCACGACGAACTTATCCAAAAACTCCATAAACACTTTGTTCATCATATTCATGAAATAGGCAGGTGCATTAGTCAAACCAAATGACATAACCGTATACTCATATAGCCCATACCTGGTGGTAAAAGCTGTCTTAGGTATATCCTATTCTCAGATCTTCAACTGGTGATAACTTGATCAAAGATCGATCTTGGAGAAAACTTTAGCTCCTTGCAACTGGTCAAAGAAATCATTGATCATCAGTAGAGGGTATTTGTTCTTAATCGTCACCTCATTCAGCGCACGATAATCAAAAACCATCCTCAAAGATCCATCCTTCTTCCCCACTAGAAGCTCTGGGGCTCCCCAAGGTGATGAACTTGGTCGAATGTAGCCTTTCTCCAGTAACTCCTTAATCTGCTTCTTAATTTCCTCCAAATCCTTCGCGGGCATCCGATACGGTCTCTTTGATATTAGTACGGTGCCTGGCAATAGCTCAATCAGAAATTCAATATCTTGATCCGGTGGAATGCCTGGTGACTCTTCCGGAAATATGTCGGGATAATCCTTCACCACTGGTACTTCCTCCTGAACAACTCATGATAAGGAATTCACCTGAGTTCTCCTCGGTGCATGATGGGATACATACTTGATCCTATTTCCTTCTGGGTGGTGAGAAGAATTGATTTACTGGTGCAATCGATGTTTCCCTAAAACTTGGATAGCCAATCCATGCCTAGTATCACATCCAATCCTTGTGACTCCAGAACAATTAAGTGGGTGGGGAAAACATGTCTACCTATGGTTACTGGCAACTGATAGTATCCCCTACTAGCCATATACTCCGCTCCTAGGGAAATTACTAACATAGGTGACTTAAGGGCTACGGTTGGCAGGTTATACTTATCCAAAAATCCGCTAGATATGTATGAATGTGATGCACCAGTATCAAAAAGAACAAGTGCGGTAAATGCATTAATCAAAAACTTACAGACAACTATGTTGGGTTGATCCTCAATCTCCTCCACACTGACGTGGTTCACCTAACCTTTGGTGAAGGGGTTGGGCTTCTTCGCGGAACCTCCATTGCCATTTCCATTCTTTGCTTCAGGACATTCAGTGGCATAATGTCCGGTCTTCTAGCACTTGAAACAGGTAATGTGGCTCAGATCCCTCTTGGCTGGTGTTGCAGGGTTGGAACGGTTCTGTCTGCTGCTTCCTCCATTCCCATTGCCATTCTTGGGGCCACTGTGGTTGTGCGAACTTGCTCCATTGTGCGTGTGTCCTCCATGGTTATGGCCTCCATGGTTGTGGGTATGTCCTCCCAAGTACGGGAATAGCGGGGCTTCTGTTGAGCTCCAGAAGTGTACCTCCCCTGTCCATATTTCCTCTTGCGATTGTCAATATGTTGCTGCTTGCCTTCAATCATGAGAACACTGTCTACCAACTCCTGGTAGTTGTTGAAAGTTTCCAGCATCAACTGCATGCTCACCTCATTATTGAGTCCTTCAAGAAACTTCTCCTGTTTAGCGGCATCTGTAGCTACATCATCTGGGGCATAGCGTGCTAACTTGCTAAACTCATCCACAAACTGACCCACTTTACGCCCTCCTTGGCGCAAGTTGCGAAACTCACGCTTCTTCATGCTCATAGCTCCTATTGAAACAATGGCAGTGCGGAAAGCCTACTGAAACGGATCCCATGTAACTGTATCAATGGGGTAAGTGGCGGTGAAATTCTCCCACCAAGATGTTGCGGGTCCATCAAGCTGATGTGCAGCAAAGCTCACTCTCTCCGCATCTGTGCATCCTGTAGTGGTCAGCTCTCTTCCAATCTTGCGGAGCCAATCATCTGGAACAATCGGCTCCGTGCTACTAGAGAACACCGGCGGATTCAACCTTAGAAAGCGAGCTAGGTGGTCAACAGGGGTGTGGTGGGTTGTTGTTGTTGTTGCCTTGGTTCTGGTTCTGAACTAGTATCTGCATCAAGGCATTCTGCTGCTGGATCAACTGAGTGAGCTCCGGTGGGAATGTAAATCCATTGTCACATCTCAGAGGCATATGATGGGTTAGAAGGGGTGAGAAAACAAAATAGAATGAGGTCTAAGAGAGATTCACTACACATATGCTCATGAGACAAAAACAATCAATTCACTTCATTCAATAGCACACAAGATTCACACAATCGGTCTAACGTATGATTACAGACTCGATTGTTGCTAACTACTTGGAGGAATACTACTAGTTACATGGTGGTCATCTAGAAATTTTCATCAGAGGAAGACTCCATAATATCTACTCCAGCTTCATCAATGTACTCATCCTCGCTGTCATCATTTGCATCAATATCCGTGTCGGTGTCGTCCAGGATGATGTAGTCCTCCAAACGGATCTCCTTGGCTGGTTCTCACTTGTGATTCTCCACTGGTAGTCCTAGCTTCCTTTTCAGGTCTTCATGCTTCTCCAGTAGTACGACAATCTCTTCCTCATATCCATCGTATGTAGACTTGAGTTCCTCTTGTAGCTCGTTGTTTCTCTTCATCAGCTTCTTGATCTTCTTCATGTGGATAATTTGTTGATTCTCTTGTCGACGAATATGATCCCTCATCTCTTGAATGTAGGCTACAATTGATCCATCCCTCCTGGTACGAATCATCTCCAATTCTTCGTCTCTGAGGCCACATATATGATAAATGGTGTTCTCCAGCTCCTTGTGATACACTTCACAAATGCGTCCAAAGGTGATATGGGCCGCCATGCTCTTTCCTATACTTCAGCTTGGTGCATCCAAGTAGAAATCAATAGGCTCCGTTGTTGCCACAAATGTCCTCTCAGGTACCCAGACTTTGATCTTCCAGCGCTCCTCTTCTGGTACAATTGTAGAGAAAGTCCTCGTGAAGCTTGGTAGTCCGATGTTGAAATATTTAGTAACTTCCTTCAAGTGTCGTCCGAAAGGAGTGTTGTCATTCGACTGAGTGAACTTGTTCCTAGGATCCGCCATCTATAGAGTAGAAAGAGAGGAGAATTAGAAATGAGCAGAGAAGAGAAATCCCGTGGCTTATTCCAGTGGTCGCGTCCTATAGTCAGCGTGTGCTCTGATACCATCTTGTAGCAACCACAATCCAAATGGACCGAAGTCTTTGTGCATCAGTGTCATCCCTGCATCGGTAATGCTAACACGCATAGTACTCAAGGAATTATAACAGAGTTCAAACACACACTTATTACATCGAGTCCTCATAAAGAGTATGATTACACAAAAATATCATGGTTGAAGGCCATCTAAACTAAATAATCGCGTAAGCTTCGAAGGTAAATGAGTCCATCAACTCCAACAGCATAGCTGAGTGCAAAACAACGACCTATCACACCTTATTCGTCGTCTGAGTAGTCTGCAACATGAGACATTGCAGCCATGTAGGTCAGCACATTGAATATGCTGGCAGAGTTACACTTTAAAGCAATGAAATGCAAGAACTATATCTACATGCAATATTTGGCTAGTGGAGGCTGTAAGTTTATGATTTTGCATAAAGCTAGTTTTTCCCTACAACAAAGGAATAGATTTATTTAACTACTCCCAAGTTGCCCAATATTTGAGAAGGTAACCCCAACTTAAATCCCAATTAAAAGTATCATCATTAACCCAATTCAAATTGATTAAAGAGTGATGAGATCACATCAATAGATTCGAGTACCAAGTACTCAAGATGTCCATAACCGGGGACACGGCTAACCATGATTAATTTATAGACTCTGCAGAGGGTTGACCACTTTTCCCCACAAGACTCGACCGCATCCATGATTGAATGATCGAGGCATAGTCTTTCTGAAGCATTAACTCTCTCGGGCGGACCGGTACACCTACTTTCCCCTACATCTGCTAGTCCACCTCTTCAAGAGCTCGCACAACTTACTCAACTATGCTAGAGCCCATAATGGCTTGTGGCTGCACACGGAAGTTTCTAGCATCAATAATCTTATGATCCCTTTGAGCCTGGGTGGCAAACCAAAGGAAAAAATCACATGGGTTCTCCGGGATTTCCTCAAATAGGCAACACTGGGTTCCCCAGGTGCCTCAACCAATCCACCCAGATGTATATTAAAGTTGCCACCTTAATGTTATCCATGCTTAAATAACTCTCAAACTTCAATGTGTGAATCACTATCCAATCCCCGTCTACAAGCATGGCTAAGCAATAATAGAGCATAACGTATATTCCCGGGATGATCAAAAGGTATTAGGTTCCTACCTCAGGCACTACAACCAAACCACATGTTCCAAATCCTACTCATGCAAATATTTTAAGGGCAATACTAATGCATAGTAAAAACTGGGTATAGAAAATTATGATCAAAGTGTAACTTGCCTTGTTAACGATCTGCAAACTCTAGAGATTCGTAGTAACAAGCTTCGCACTCCGGGTAATCTAGCATAGACAAACAATAGCATACATAATCAATCACTCAAACGAAACAACGAGAAAACCGAGAAAAGATCCAAATCAAACACGAAACAAGCAAACGGCTTAAACTAACAGAAGTCAAACCTAACAGCATTATTATCATGTGAATTAGATCTTAACAGTAGGTACATGTGATTGGCTATGATTTGCAAAAAGAAACGACTCAGACAGAGAAACGAAACTCAAATTACGAACGAAACAAGATCATTTACTAATTTGATCTAAAGTTAAATTTTACAGTGTCAAAATCATGTTCAAGTTGGTTAACTGGAAAGAACAGAATGAAACAAAGATTTAGGCGCGAGTTTCATCTAGTTTGGATAAGCGAGTAACACGTTACGGTAGTTTTCAGATCAGCGACTAAATCGTGAGAAAACTATTCGCGGATAGGTCCCTGGCTGAAAATAAACTAAATGGAAAAAGACTACAGCGCGAACGTTCGCTAACAGAACTAATGCGACGAAAACCGTCCATTAAAACGAACGAACGAATGAATGTTCGTTAAATAACTAAAATAAAAAAGAAAACATGTCTATTCTAAAAGAATTGAGAAAAACCTAAAAAAAAGGGGACGGTTCGGGGTTATACCGGTTCGTCAAATAAACGGCGGCTTGGCGGATCGGATCGGTCAATGGCGGCGGTGGCTCCGGTCGACGGCGGCAGCGGCTCTGGCGATGGCGGCTTGCGGCGGCGAGGCGGGGCGGCGACTCGGGCGGCGGCGGCGGCAGCAACAGCTATCAGTAGCGCGGGGCGGCGGTGGTGACATTAGCGGCGGCGGGAGGCGGGCTGCGGGGCGGCGGGGCTGGCGAGGTCGATTGGGAGGGCGGCGACGGCTTATAAAGGACCCCCCCGGGGGTGTCCGACTTGGAGAAGGGGGTGGCAGGGCGAGGCGGCGGCGGACTCCGGCAGGAGTCCATCTCTTGCACGGCGGCGGAGGAGGTGGCGCGACGGGCCGGCTTGCTGGGCCGGCTGGGCTTCAGCCCAGTCGGTCCGAACCTCCTTTAAGAAAACAATTTCACCGCGAAAGAAAAACCCTAAAATAATAAAAAAAATCTAAAAATTCCAGAAGCAATTTTCGCCGTCCAAACATAATATTTATGACAAGATGAACATTTTTCTAGACTAAGATGCAATTTTGCAAAAATGCATTAATTTTCTAATTCAAATAAAATAATAAGTAAAATAACAATTTGATTTTAAAATTCTTTCTCCAATATTTCTCCTGGTTTGAAGAAGTCATATTATCTTCTCTCATTTATTTTTAATATTGGCAATAATTGGAGAGAAAATAATAAAATCAAATTGATCCTTTCTTCAAATTTGAAATAAATTCAAATATGAATTTTGTGAAACCTCCAACTCTCTCCATGGGTCCTTGGGTTGCTTAAGATTTCCACGATCACAACAAAATGAAAGAATAAATATGATATGCATATGATAATCTATGTATAACATCCAAATTGAAAATTTGGGATGGGATGTTACACTCGTACGCACGGGCGACCTTGTGCGCGGTCTCGAACGTGCGGAGGCCGAGGTGGACGTCGCCGGACCGGATCTCGGCGTAGTAGGCGCCGGAGGGGCGCAGGCGGACGCCGCGGTAGCCAGATGATCCCTGGCGGCACGGCGGCATAGTGGTGCGGTGGTGGCGAGGCGCTGAAGCGGCGAGGAAGCGGTGAAAGTGACAAGGAGGAGGGGAAATGCGCCATGGCAGTGTGGTGAAGCGTGTGGCGAGCGCTGCATTTTATAGGCGCGGGCGAAGCGGTGCGCAAAATCTACGACGCGACCGACAGCTTTCTCCCCCGCGCGCAAATGTTTACCATGCGCGGTTGTTCCCGACGTCGCTGGAGCGCGTGAAAACTTGCCGCACATGCTAAATGGACATTTTAGCGCACGCACGTCTTTTGGCGCGGCTGTTGGAGATGCTCTAAGCCAAACCAAACTAACAAGAGAAGGTAGACACGGGCAATCACCTCGATATTACGATAGTGTATGTTTGAAGGCACGACTACCTGTAAACTATAAAGCCTACAATCTTGGAAAATACACCTTGACTTTGCTAGGTACTCCCTCCATCCGAAAATACTTGTCATCAAAATGGACAAAAAAGGATGTATCTAGAAGTATGTTTGACTTCGGATATAAACAGATACCCTACTTTCTTTTCTCCTGTGGCAGACTAGAGCACTCGGAGCTATATTGCCCTAACCCTGGTTCAAGGGATGAGAAGGGCGAGCTCCCGTTTGGCCCCAATCCTAGGGCTCCAGAGGAGTCATGGAAGCCAGCGAACAGTGGTAACACATCGAGGTCAGGCGCTAGCAAGCCGGCCACGAGGAATTCAAGCACAAACAAGGACAAAGGTGAGGAAGTTGATTCTCCTATCAAGAGTAAGCAGACACCAAAGAGAAAAGATGCCCCAAACCAAGTTTATAGACCAGTGCCTAAAACCCTGGTGCTCACTGACAGGGTTCCAAACACGGTCGAAGGACAGGGAATCCTTGCCAAGGAGGGTGAGACTTTCGCTAGTAATGATATATAACATGATGATTTTGTCGGGAACGCAAAGAAGAAGAAACCCACACCTGAGAACTCGGCAGAGACCGCTCCGCGATCCTGCCCGTCATCATGACGTGCCTGAGCTGGAACTGTCGGGGGCTTGGGAACCCCGAGGCAGTTCGTGAGCTTCGCAGCATTGTGAAGCTGGAAGGGCCCACTCTACTCTTTGTCATGGAAACGAAGATTAAAGCAAAAAATTGTAGAGGAGTTGAGGTGTACTTTAGGTTTCGGAAGTTGTTTTGCTGTTGACAGTGTCGGCCTGAGTGGCGGCATAGGTCTGTTCTGGTCTCGCGACGTGAATGTTGAATTAAAGAACTACAACAATTGTCACATTCATGTTGTGGTTAATGGCAATGACGAGAATTCTTCTCCTCCATGGAGATTCACCGGTTTTTACGGGGCGTCGTGTCCAACTGATCGTAGTGATCGTTGGCAGCTTCTTCGTAACTTGTTTGCTTTATCCCATGCTGCTTGGTTGACAATTGGGGATTATAATGAAACTTTTTTCGCGTCTGAACACTGCAGCAGACGAGCGAGACCTGATGCGCAAATGAGAGCATTTCGGGAGGTCACTGATGAGATCTCCATGCAAGATTTAGGCTGGTCTGGGATGCCGTATACATGGGATAACCACCAAGCGGGTGAGGCAAACGTGAAGGCACGACTAGACCGAGCTTTTGCTAGCGAGGATTTGAGGCAACTATTCCAACATGTAAGGGTCAGACACTTGCCTTCGGTTGAGTCTGACCACTGTTTTATCGTGGCAGAAATAAAGGAGACGATGTCATACGGGCCAAGGGCCAAAAAACAGTTCCGATATGAGAACATATGGCAGACACACACTAAGTACGACCACTTGGTGATTGATACTTGGCGGGGAATTCAGCGCTCGGCAGGGCTCCAAGGAATTGCGTCGGCCCTGGGGACCCTGCAGGCAACACTGGAGCTATGGGGCTCTAAGGAATTCGGGTCTGGCACGTACAGTTCGACAACTCCGAAAGAGACTTGACTGTCTTCGGTGCATCGGTGGGCACGGGGCCATCAGAAGAGGAGAAATCCATAGTTAAGAAGTTGAAGGAAGCCCTATACCAAGAGGAGGTATGGATCCAACAGCGATCTCGAGTCCCTTGGCTTCGTGAAGGCGATCGGAACACATCCTATTTTCAGGCACAAGCAGCCCAACGCAAGCGTATGAACAAAATCCTTGGCCTCTGCCGAGCAGATGGCTCAGCTTGTGCAAATGAGAATGAGGACAAAGCGGAGGTGCTGGCTTTCTACCAAGACCTGTATCATATGCAAGGCTTTGCGGATGCTAGTGACCTATTATCGCATGTGCCGGTCAAGGTGACCCAGGCCATGAACGATGATCTTACAAAACCATACACCCCGGAGGAAGTTAAAACGGTGTTATTTCAAATGGCCCCATCAAAAGCTCCTGGAGTGGATGGATTTACTGTAGGGTTTTAGCAACGGCATTGGGATCTGTTGGGGCTTGATGTAACCGAGGCAGTGTTGGACTTTCTCAACGGGGGTGAGCTACCGTCTGGGTTGAACGACACTTCTATAACTCTTATCCCAAAGGTTCGGCACCCATAGTCGATCTCCCAGTATCGTCCTACTGCGCTATGCTCGGTGCCCTATAAACTTGCAGCCAAAGTGATCACAAACCGCCTTCGAGGCAATATGGATGAGATCATTAGCGAAGAACAGAGCGCTTTCGTTCCTGGACGCCTCATCACAGACATTGTATTGGTCGCTTATGAGAGCATCCATACGATGAGAAGAAGGAAGAAGGGTTAAAATTATTCTTGTGCGGTCAAGCTGGACATGATGAAGGCTTATGATCGTGTCGAGTGGCACTACCTTGAGGCAATTCTATCCCGGCTGGGTTTCAGCATCACGTTCATTCGCCTGATTATGAAGTGTGTAACCTCGGTTCGGTTTTCGGTCCGGGTCAATGGTGAACTACTCCCCTACTTCACTCCGACTCAGGGTTTCAGACAAGGTGACCCAGTATCCCCTTACCTTTTTCTGCTTTGTGCAGAGGGTTTATCCTCATTGTTAAAATTTTACAATGGTGACACTATTGATAGAGGTTTGAGAGTGAGCTATAGATCACCTTGAGTCTCTCACTTGTTGTTTGCAGATGACAGCTTAATCTTTGTCAATGCAAACGCCATGTGTGCGGAACGACTGAACGAGATCATGCGGATTTATGGTGCCGCCTCGGGTCAGTGCATTAATCGAGAGAAGAGATCGTTATATTTCAGCACTAATACTCCAGATACTGTCAGGCAAATTTTGAAATTAACTCTGAAAATCGAGAGAGAGGCGTTCAACGAGAAATACCTGGGGCTCCCCACTGTTTTTGGACGAATCACTAGTGGTACCTTCGACCACATCAGCGAGAGAGCTCGTGGGAAGATGCAAGGGTGGTCCGAGAAGTTGCTTGCATGTGCAGGGCGGGAAACTTTGCTCAAGTCTCTGATTCAATCTATTTCGACCTATCCCATGAGCACTTTTCTACTCACCAAGAAATTTTGTAAGAGCTTGACTGCTCCCATGGCAAAATATTTTTGGAGCAGCTAACTTGACGAAAAAAGCTATGCATTGGGTATCCTGGAAAGATTTGGCTACACCAAAGTGCAAGGGAGGGATGGGATTTCGTGATCCACATCTCTTTAATCTGGACATGTTGGGCTAACACGGCTGGCGTTTCATCACCAACCCAAATTCGTTGTGTGCTCGAGGTCTAAAGGGTCGGTATTTCCCAGATACTGATTTCATGCATGCTACAATTCCCAAATCTGCATCGGCCACTTGGAGGGCAATAGTAGCAGGAAGAAGTGCCCTAAAGACGGGCTTGATATCCACGGTAGGAGATGGATCCACCATCTCAATATGGGAGGACAAATGGATACCGGGGACGGTCTCTATGACACCTACTGTAAGGCCTGCGGATACAGTAATTGACCGAGTATCGGATCTAATTGATACTGATCATTGGACTTGGAAACATGATGTGATTACAGAAAACTTCACCAGCCAGGATGCCGCAGCCATCCTTAACATACCCATCGGGCAAGGTGGAGGGGAAGATTTTCTCGCATGGGCTTTTGATAAATCAGGAAACTACACTGTAAAGACGGCGTACCGCGGTCTTGTGACTCAGAACGAGCATGTGGCTCAAGAGGAAGGGACGACTACCGAAAATTCAACGGACAATCAACAGTTGTGGAAATCCTTGTGGAAATTGAGAGTTATTCCCAAAGTACGAGTATTCTGGTGGAGAGTTCTGCATGGTATTCTTCCAGATGAGGCTACCTTAAACTACGGACACCTTGCAGATGTATGACAATGCAAGGTGTGTTGTTCCATGGAGGAGGATCTGAAACATATGCAATAATCCATGGCCCACATGCCCAGCGCTTCTGGGAAGAGGCGTGGACTTGGCTAGGGCTCCGCCTGCCTCCTCTTCACTTGGATACGTGGGCGCGAGACATTACATGTCACCCACAGGTCACTGCAGATGATCGTGCTAAGATCACTACCACTATGTGGTCCATCTGGCACTCCAGGAACCGCATCAAGCATGGAGATGAGGGGAGGGATCCCACAGCAACCATGAGATCTATCAAGGAAGCTATTTCCCTCTTACAGCTTCCAAGGAAAGATACCCTGACGCTTCCAGGTCACGGCTGGCGGCCGCCTAACTTGGGTACAATCAAGATCACAACCGATGGAGCCCTAAATTTTGACGAAGGGCGAGGTGGTGTGGGAGGAGTGGCCCGCTCCTCTACGGCCCTTTTGGGCTCATGGTGCAAACCATATGTGGGCGTTTCAGACCCCTTGATAATGGAGTGCTTGTCCCTGCGAGATGGAGTCCGGTTTGCTTGTCTTCGAGGATTCCCGCATGTGATTATGGAAGTCGACTGTTTGGAGCTAGTGAAGCTCTGGCAAACTCGCCACAATGCTCGTTCTATTGTGGCTCCTTTACTTCTAGAAATAGGAGAGCTATGTAATATCTTTACTTCTTTTGATGTTCAGCATGTAAATCGGTCGGCGAACCTCCCGGCGCATCTATGTGCTAAGCATGCTTGCACGTTGAATGTTACGGAAAGCTGGCTCGATGAAACCACCGGCTTCTTGATGACCAGCCTTTTGGCTGACTGTCCCAAGTATGCGTTTATTGAATAAAAGCTCTCTGATTTTCCCGCAAAAAAAAAAGAAGCCTACAATCTTGTAAAATGCGCCTTGACTTTGCTAGGTATGTTTGACTTCGGATATAAACCACATGAAAGATGACCCTGTAAACATATATACCCCGTAAGAAAAAAGATAAAAACTGTAAACATCTCCCTAAAAAAACGCACCCCGTCTAGTTGTCGGTGGAGGCGGAAGGAAAAACCACGAGGAACCCTAGCCGGCCGCCTGAGGAAGAAACGCCCAGATCCATCAGCAACAGCAAGGTACGCTCACCAAAATATACGAAATCTCCGCAGAAAGTGCTCGGGAGCCGCGGCCGCCTGGCCGTCCTGCGGGCTGCGGTGGTGAATCGTGACGGACCTGTCATCCTAAACCCTAACCAATTGTTGGCAGGCCGGCGACGATGTTGGCGGTTCGGTGCGCGGCGAGGAGGCTCGGCGGCTCCCAGCTCCAGCGAACGCAGGCGGCGGTCGCGCAGGAGGGACGCCGGCTCGTGCCAAGCGGGCTCATGCGCTCCCGCCAGCTCTCCACCAAGGTATCTCACGACATCAAGGAGTTGCCTGCGATAATCAAATTATGTGCAATCAAAACAGCAACATGCACTCGTCTCTTGTATTTTCTATTAGAAACAAGAGCATACGTACTGGCTTATCATGGTCATACTCGTCTGTTGTACATCCACATGGACTGCATGCAAATCATATCGTTAAGCAACTTGTTTTCCTGGGTGAGCTGATTCTGAGCATGTAATTTCGTCCACCCGTTTAGCAAATCGTTAATTTCATCACATAAAGATGTATGTTGATGCGGTTTTGATATCATGAACTGCCTCATTCTCCGCTTGATGCACTTTCTATCAAGTATGATTCAGCTGTGACTTCATTTATTCATAATACAGTAAGTATGATTCTTTGACTAGTTGCTGCACATGCAAACCTCACTTAATTGACAGCAGATGAGCCACTCTTCTTAAATAATTACCAATGGCAATCAGCGCTTACTTAGTGATTGTTGGTGCAAAGCAAGTACATTGACCATTACTTGTGTGTATCAATCCAGCATGCTTGCGAGACCTGGATGCAAAAGAAGATGCAGAAGCTGAGATCTATGTGGGCCCAGCACAAGGCGGACATAGAGAGAAGGATGAGGGAACATCCAGAAAAGGATGAGTTTAAGTTGTACGTGCAATGCCAGACGAAGAAACAAGATGCATGCATCCTTAATTTCCTGTTTTTTTGTTTGTTTGTTCGATATACATATAATCTCATTTGACCTACCTCTTTCCACCTGCAGGCTTGTCGAGTCCTACGCACGTACGATTGATGGTGTGATCCATGGAACTGCCAAGATGGCACTTCTCTTCCTTGTTCCATTTGGAATTTATGCTAGCTACACCAAGGAGGGGGGAGAAGCACAGGCTGTTACCAAGGGAGACCAGTGAAGACAAAGATCGAAAGATGAGAGAATCAAAGATGGCCCCTCAACTTGTTTTCAGTTAAACTATGACGACCTGCAGTTAGTACTAGGCTAGAGTTGTGATATTGTGTAACATGGTACAATCTATTCGACATGAAACTTGTAGGTTGATGCGAACATGCATTGCATAGCCTGTATGATCACTGGAATGAATTGGTTTTTTATTTGTGCGTGTGTTAGTCACACTCATGCATTGTTGGTTTTGGTGACTGCCGTCTAGCTGTTTCCTCCGCTCGAAGTGATTCCATTCAATTTACAAGGTTTACTCCTTAGTACTAGCATAGTTTCTTACGTGTTTCTCTAGCATAGTTAGCTGCAACATTTTCTCCATAAAGTTGTCTCAGATGGGTTTAGATATAGAGATGAATAGATGGCATGGATGCTCTCATATTGGTTTAGATATAGGAATGAATACATGGCATGGGTGCACGAATCTCTAACAAGATAGATGGGTCAGCCATAGAATCGTTTCTCTCCTTGTATGTGTATTTTTGTTTTGTATATAAGTTGATGACATGGCGCCAACAAACTAGTTTATTTAAACCTGCTTTTCATCTTAGCTGTTATGTTTTAATTCCATATCTGATTCGCCACAGTTGTCCTTATCTCAGTGTTCCGTTTCATGCTTTGTCATGAAATTCACCTTTATTACCCTGTAAATTTTGATCGTGGCCTAGCCTACGTCCACAATGTGTTTAATAAAATGCCTCGTCGCGGAACGTATGCACGTCGTCCTGCCGCTGCTGCTCCTCGCTGTTGAACATGCGCATGTTGCTGCCTCTCGTCTCTGCTGCCGTCATGGTTGCCCATGGCCATGCCGTGCTCGACTAGTAGCAATGATAACACCGGCAGACACGTTGCATCTCCGGTGCCAACGCGGCCGCTCTCAGTGATGGCATCTCGGACTAGTAAACTTTTGTATGGAACGCGAGGGTGCTCTAGCCAAGGTCCAGCTCCGCCATGTCCACGGTGTGGAGCGATGTGGTTAAAAGCACCGGCGGAGCTAAGCAAGGCCAGATGGGCTGTAGCCTGCCCAGAACTGAAGAAGAAAAATTGTTTTATATGAAGCCTAGCCCACAACAATACATTGATTTTCAGTTTGATAGCAAAGTTTGCAGTCTCTGGCCCGCCCAGCCTTTCTATAGTACTCCCTCCGTTTCAAAATAGATGGCTCAACTTTGTACTAAAGCTAGTATAAAGTTGAGTCATCTATTTTGGAACGGAGGGAGTAGCTGGTTAAAAAGGTAAACATCTTCCCCTTCAACCCAATTGCATAGAGGCGATGTCGATGATCCTGGTCAATGCACACAGCTCCTGGAATCACACAAGCCCAAGCGACTTCGTCAAAATGTGGGTGTTGTGCTTGCTTGTCCTGACAATCTCCATGACCACAGTACCTTTCTCAACACATTCTCTGATCAAGTGATTGTGGAGATTGATATGTTTGTTGCAATCATGAAGAATAAGTCTCTTACCGAGAAAAAATCCACTCGTTGTCTCGTAGAGCAATGACTGGCCTCCTGGTTCAGAACTCCTCCAAGGAGGCGCAAGAGCCAGATGCCCTAGCATACAACGGTGGTGGCGACAATGTACTCCATTGCTCAAAACAAAGTGACAACCAGTTTCTGCTTTTGGGACTTCCAGATGATGGGGATATTGCCAAGGAAGAAGACGAACCCTAAGGTTCTCTTCCTTGTGTCAAGGTTGCCAGCGTGGTCCGAGTCGTTGAAGCTGATGAGCTGCTTGTTGTCGCTGCACCAATAAATCACACATGCGTGCGTGTGCCTAAGATGTAGTGCAATAGGTGCTTCGTACTAATGGCAGATGATCTTTCATCGACACTACCATGATCCTATTAAGGAAACCAACATCATAGGTGATGCCTGGCCTCGTGCGTACGAGGTAAAGAATACTCTCAATGAAGATGTAGTAGATCCTTGCACCCATCGGAGCCACGGAGCTGCACTTGCTCAGCTTGCAACATGCCTTCATCGACGTGTGCACGACCTTGTACTCACCCATATATATCAGCCCTCTCCAGGAACTTACCTACGTATGCCGCCTGCATCACCACGATTTGGCACCATCCCTGGCTCACCTCGAGGTCCAGGTAGTATCGAAGGATCCTGAGATCACTCATGCTGAATAGACATTGCATATCCCCTTTGAAGTGGCTCACCTCGTCTTTTCTTGCAATGTTGATGATGAGGTCATCGACATGTACTTCGACGATGAGCATATTGGCGCTTGTTCCTCCGTGTACCCCCATTTCTCAAAGAAGTTGCGAGTGAAGTCGAGGGAGGCAAGGTTGGCATACAGCTTGGAGTTCCTGACACATTGGGATTTTCACAGGCCATAGAGTGCCATGTGTAGACTGCTCACCTCATGCTTGCAATCATCCATGGAGAATCCCAACGGTTGCAAGGCATAAGAACTCGTCAAGATCATTTTTGCGGAAGGCTGACTTGCCATCCATATGATGCACCTCCCGGTCCTGGGGTGCAACCAGAATGAGTAGGAGCCACACACACTTAAGCCTTGCCACCACAGTTAAGACTTCCTCAAAATCCACGTCGGGACGCTACACATTTACATTCATCATGAGACATGCCTTGTGCTTCACTATGATATTGTTATCATCCTTCTTCGACTTGAACACACAATTTGTACCTATCGATCACTGTCCACTCGGTAGCTTGTGGCCGCACTCTACGTCCGCCTCGACCGGGGCAGAATGACACATTTAATAGTGCTTGGTCCTTTCTATCTTTTTCTCTTGTTCTATGAGATCGATTATCCTCACTAATAGCATCATTTGTATCAGGGTGAGCACTTATGCAACAGGGAAACTCTGAGTTTGTTTGCATTGATGTTTGTAAACCCAACTCTAATTGAGGGTTGACATATTTGTGAAATTTTACAGCTATCCCTTCTCAACTCTCTATGTTTATCTCCAAGCACTTCTCTGATTCTAGCACTCCTTACGATTGCTAGTTCAGCCCTTTGTATGGTCGGTCCGGCACTCCTGGCAATAGGGACAACCACCTCTTTGACACCCCCAACATCGAATAAGT
Source organism: Triticum dicoccoides (assembly GCF_002162155.2). Taxonomy (NCBI): domain Eukaryota; kingdom Viridiplantae; phylum Streptophyta; class Magnoliopsida; order Poales; family Poaceae; genus Triticum; species Triticum dicoccoides. The sequence goes on from NC_041381.1 coordinate 701,397,694, forward strand.
AGGTTGTCACCATTGCCTCCAACATCTTCATCTCCTTCTAGCTCAATCGATTTTATGGTATTGTCTTGATCTCCAACTTCCTCCCAGCCATCTTTTCATACCCCTCTCAGACGATGTCGATGTTTGCTCGCCATTTGAGAAGGGACTGATCGCTTCCCTTCTTCCGTGTCTTTCCTCTATGGCTGACACCGATATGTGATCTATAGCTGATGTCACCCTGTCTATTGTCCTCAACCCTCTTGAATGTGATGAGACACATTGTTCTTTCTATAACAAAACTATTTCGAACATAAGTATCCATGACAATTCGTTTAGGAAATTGCATATCACGGTTAGTGGGCGTAGTTGTTTTGCGCAATGCTTCCCCCAACAAGTGCCAGGTTGTCAACTGGCTAGTCATACACGGTGAATTTAAATCATTACGCCATCTTTTATGGTAATTGTTGAGCTGACCATCTTGCCCCACAGATGAAGAATAGACCACATTTCATCTTTGCTACACAAGAAGTATGGGCACACCACCCACCATTTGATCTGTGACCAATGCGTGCAAGGTGGCACAATCGGATATATGTGGTTTCCTTCTCTAACTGCGTGAAGTCTACAATATGTATTGCAGTCACCTATAACACTAGCAAATATCAAAATAAACGGCGTTCATGGGATTGAGCTTGTTTCCATAGTAATTTGTAGATGTGTGTCGAGGATGTTATGGTTTGTTCCAGCATGTATCTTTTCCATTTCTTCGTGGAACCCTTTTGATCCACCTTGAACTCACCTCTATCCCCCTTTGTCCTCCTTAACCTTTTTTATAACTAGAGGACATTTTTGATCCACCTTGAACTCACCTCTATCCCCCTTTGTCCTCCTTAACCTTTTATAACTAGAGGACATTTTTGCGGTAGTTGATATTGATGAAATTTTTGGTCCATCACATGAGAAATAAAAATTAAAAATACATATGGCTGATTATATTTGTCCACCGACTGCCGCCGTTCTTGCTTGCTAGCCATCAGCCTGAGCTAGGACACCTAACAAGGACAATGGGCACGGTGATAGTACTTTCCATGCTTTGCTAGTCTTGTAGGCATTTCATCTTCTTCATGCTTTGGGACACGCGCGGACGAGCGGGACGCGCACCCTTGTCCCTCCCCCCTCCCCCGGCCCACCCATAGGGGAGACAATCAATTTTCCTATTTCCCTGCCTTCCATCCGCCCTCCACCCCCTGCGATCGCCGCCGCGACCCCTTTGTACTCCTATTTGCCTGGCCGCGTCGCCTTCCTGCAAGGTCGTCCGAATCACGACAAGGGATATTACCTAGTAGATGGTATCTATCATTAGTAATCAATTTTTGTGAAGACCATACCCAATCCGCTAGGAGAGAAGACACAGAGATTTGCCCAAATGCAGGAGAGTGCTAGGAAGGATGTGGAGCGTTCTTTTGGTGTGCTTGAATATCGATGGAGCATCGTTCGAAACTCTGCATTGACATGTAGCACTCATAAGCTTTGGGAGTTGATGACTGCTTGTGTGATCATGTAAAACATGATCATGAAGGATGAGCGTGGTGATAGTATCTATGACCAAGTGTTTGATTTTCAACGTGAAAATGTTGATCCTGAACACCAACCTCATGCAACCATTGAGCCGTTTGTCCAATTTTGTCTTGAAATGCGTAATTGACAGACTCATATGTAGCTCCAGGATGACTTGATTCAGCACATATGAACTCACATTGGCAACTAGTAGATCTATCAGTTTAATTTTTTCCATGCAAAACAATTTCCATTGGGTTGTAAGACTACTTGATATTGTTTTATTTCGATTGGGTTGGAAAACTAATTGGAATGTGGAACTATTTTATTATGAACTATTTACTATGCTTGCTTTTAGTTCAAAGAATGCATAGGGCCTCCACCGAACGAGATGCAGATGAAATGCGGCTGCACAGTGGACGCACGGTCGGCACATCTAGAAATCCGGCCGGGACTGCACAGTGGACGCACGGTCGGCACATCCAAAAATCCGGCCGGGCGGATGCCGCCCCATTGCCATCCCCAAATGGATGATATCCAGATAAACGGACGTCCTTTTGGGGTCGTGCGTTGGAATTGCCCTCACTCGTCTTATCAACCACTTTTCCTCTTTCACTCCACCACCGATTGCAGCAGGAGACTCCGAAGAAGAGGAGCCTGGGCTCCTCTCAATGTCAGCCCGCCGGCAGCCGCCGCCGTCCTGTAGCCTCCCTCCTCCTCCGCAAAGGCCCAGCACCGCGCTCCCCTGTTGCAGTATGGGCGACGGTAGACAGCTCCGAGGCTAGGAAGCGGGCGTCGGTGATGTAGGCACTGCGTCTGCACTTCCATATCGAGGTTGCATGAACGTCTGTGACTAAGAACGGCATCAGCAACGGTGGATCTGGCCTTGACTCATGTCGGGCTAATTCATTGTGCTACCGACACTAGTGCAGAACCGGGCTTTAGTGCCGGTTCGTGACGGCCTTTAGTGCCGGTTGGCGAACCGGCACTAAAGAGTGGGGACTAAAGGTCCCCTGCCTTTAGTACCGGTTCGTCACGAACCGGCGCTAAAGTGCCATCACGTGGCACGAGCCAGGCCCGTTTGCGTGGAGAGCACCGGTTGGTAACACCAACCGGTACAAAATGTTTGGGTGTTTTTTTTTAAATTTTTCTTTAATTTTGTGTTTTCAATTTAATTTAGTGATTGTTTTACATTATAATGAGTTGTTGAATCATTAGGTGAAAGTACCACGGATTAGTTTCGACTGGATGCATTATTGGATATCTCTCTATATAGCTAGCTAGCTAGAGTATATGCCATATCCATATTATACTTGATCAACTATATAATATATACGGATATGGCATATACTTGATCACTTAGCTAGGTAGGATTCATCCAGCTGAAACTAATCTGCGGTTTCTTTCATTAAATGATATAATAATTAACTAGCTATCTAATCACCACCAGCACTACTAGCTTAAGAAGAAACATTCACTTGTATACCAGAAGCAAAAATATTATCGATCGAGTTCAACATGATTGTCATGATATTATAAGCGTTCATATATATATATATATATATATATATATATATATATATATATATATATATATATAACACCACAAAAGCAAATCACTTAAGTTCAGAACGAAGAACACGGACATGAAAGGACAAGTACTAATTAAGAGCGGCATGAAGAACTAGCTAAATCACTCCTGCTAGCTACTCTCTCTCTCTGATAAAATAGCATAGAACATGTATAGCTCTCCTGATTGATCATATTGGAGCATGTCGATGAACCTGTCTCCTAATCGTGGGCTGCGCTTCTCATTGCTGCCCCCTAGTACTTCTCTGCGATCATTAACAATTTTCCTCCAATCTTTCACTATTAAGCATTCATCGCTTCTAGAAATCCTGAATGCATTCATGTGCAATGCAGGATATCTTGGCCGTAAGCTAACAATTGACATCTGACCTTTCGTCTCGATCCCCTGAGGCACAACTGTCATTGGGAGTCCCTGTTGAAGAACACTGTATAGTACTTAATTAATATACTTAGCAATGAAAGTTTAGCAAAAAATTATGTATGCAAAATATGCACTGACCACAAATAGTAAATATCTTACCATCATTCCTAAATAGATCTTACCATCATTCTTCTTCTTCTTCTTCTTCTTCTTCCCCTTCTTCCTCTTCCTCTTCTTCTTCTTCTTCTTCTTCTTCTTCTTCTTCTTCTTCTTCTTCTTCTTCTTCGCCTTCTTCCTCTTACTCCTCTTCCTCTTCCTCTTCTTCTTCTTCTTCTTCTTCTTCTTCTT
>NC_041381.1:701402528-701408498 GCF_002162155.2 Triticum dicoccoides
ATCGCTAACTAAACCAGCAAGCACACATGCAAAATTTTCAAAAAAAGGAAGCACAAAGGCTTCTTATTTCATTCCGGTCGTACCCACATGTCTTGATGTGGATGTTGTGGTAGGTCTATGGTAAAAAAAAACACGAGCTGATTGACAAAAAAAGGCCCCACGAATGTAGCTGTTGTGATTTTAGTTCCTCTCCGATTTTCATGGCATGCAATTCACGGGCAAGATCCGAAAATAAATGACGCATGCAGTTGGGAGTTCAGCGGGAGAAAAAATCATTCTCGGGTGAGATGGAAAGAAATCCCATGCATGCAGGGAGATAATTAAGGTGACCGCGGAGCCGTGCGTAAAGTAGGAAATAAATCACTAGCCGGTTAGATTGTGTGTGACATTCCATGTAATTAGCGCCTAATTAGTGCGATTTGGGGCATGTGCGGTCCCTCATTCCGTATGCCTCACTGACGGGCCTGGTTTTATTGAAAAAGAGAAAAGAAGTATAAAAAGCAAAACAAACAAGGTGTCTTGTTGGTTACCACAATTTGTTTCCAGCCTGTGGTCTCGAGTTCGAATCATGTCAAACACAGAATTTTTTAATCTAAAAAGAACATAAATGGGCCAGCCCATGAGGAGGTGGAAAGGTCGTGTACCGGCGCGCATACAGCGTACTTTCAAAAAAGACCATCCTACCCTTTGTGACAAAGGGGTACGAGTTAATCTCAGCCTTCAATGTGTTTAGGGGGGTGTACCGAAGCGAAAGTAGATTTTCAATTCTTGGCATTCATGAGTTCCAACTCCGTGGATATTCCAATCACGGGACCACTGCCATGGACAAGAATACAGTCAGGAACATAATGTTAGCTGCATGCTTGATTGACCCATGGGATCCTGGTCCTGGTGTGAGCATCTTAGCGGCTTGAGCGCAAGCAGGAATTTTAGGGGGGTAGGAAGGTCATGTACGGCTTTCAGGACTGGGCCTTGTCGCCAGGCCTTGGGCTGCCGTGACTTGGTGAGCTATCCATCGGAGTATTTAGGAGCAAGAAGCTCCACAAGAGAAAGGACCATCAAACAGAATGCTAGCCCAAACTATTCTCGGCTAGCTAGTATCCTCATGAACAAACTACAGTAGCAAAGCACTCACTGAAGCAGCACACACACGTACTAGCAATAGCATAGCTCACTTGCTTCTACACTGGATATGCACACACATATGTGAGAGAGAAGGAGTACTACTTGAGGCTTGGATGATTATCAGTGGAATGGCCTGCGATACATGGAAGGACTTAGGGTCCTTTTATAGGGATTTACAAAGTGCCTATGGCAGCTGTACGTGAGAGTGGTGGCTTCCTAGAAACTCAATGCACTAAAGCTAAAAGACTAGTTCAGCTCAGTCTTCTTAACAGCTAAAGCCTAATACTACATAGCTGCTTCTCCACCTCGGGCTTTTGACTAGATAAAGCCTAGTACTATCTAGCTACTTCTCCATCTCAGTCTTTTGATCGGAGAAAGCCTAGCATAGTACTTGCTACTTTCCAAGCAAAGGCAGCTGTGCACTGTCCTTTAGACTGGGTTTAATCAACACAGAAATCACAGAACTGAACCGTCGACTTCTTCCTCGGTCTTGCTTCTGCTCCTCTCTTCTCGATCGGTCCTCTGTTTCTTCGATGGTCGCTCACTACAAGCGGTAATATCCTTCTCTGCTCGTGTCCGGCAAGCGAAGTGGCAACCTGTTCTGACAACTACATAGTTTACACTCCTGCCTTAAAGCACTATGGGAATATTGAAGCGATTGCCAAGTGCAAGGTACTTTGGGGAGTGCTATCGATCTTTGTTGACCGTCGGTAAGAAAACAACGTCAAAGAGTATGGCACTCAGGGAGTTGTGGAGGATTTCGCGGCAGCAGCCATAGCATACCGGTGAGGCTCTTGGGCAGCTATAGCGCAGCTATCGTGGCTATTTTGCGGGCTATTTTAATCTATGACCCTGCCCAAATGTAATCCTCTTTCTTCTGGATGTTGTGAGCATGCTGGATTGATACACATGGATAATGGTCAGTTTGCTTACTTTCCATCATCAATCATTAAGTAAGCGCTGACCAGGACTGTTAAATACGTAATTAAGAAGGATATTGTGTTGTCTATCAGTTAAGTGTGACTTTGATATATTTTGAATGCATTGTGCATGTGTATCATCTAGTCACAGAATCATACTTGCAGTATATGGACAAATGAAGTCACAGAATCATACTCCCTCGATCCCGAATTACTTGTCTTAGATTTGTCTATATACGGATGTACTCCCTCCGTCCGGAAATACTTGTCATCAAAATGGATAAAAAGGGATGTATCTAGATGTATTTTAGTTCTAGATACATCTCTTTTTATTCATTTTGATGACAAGTATTTTCGGACGGAGGGAGTATCTAGACTAGACATGTTTTAGTGTTAGATACATCCGTATCTTGAAAAATCTGAGACAAGTAATTTGGGACGGAGGTAATACTAGATAGGAAGTGCATCAAACCGAAGATATCAAAGCCACAGTAGCATCCATCTTATGTATTGCAACTAATTACAGTACTTGCTAAAGGGACGAGCAAAAAGGTCATCATGCTGGCATCAAGTTGTTTGAGTTCTTTCGACAGGGCGACTATTGTTCATTGTGCTTGGGTAGGAAATGCGGCTGCTCATGCATAATCTACAGTTTACTTCAAGCTACAGTTTCATGCATAATCTACTCGAATAGATAGATATGTAGAGATATAATAACATACCATGTCACACAATATCGCAACGTACGATAGCATAGTGCTAGCTAGACAAACTGCAGGGGTCATAATTAAACATAAAATAAGCTGGGCGGCCATCTTTGGTTCTCATTTTTCCACTTTGTCTTCACACGTTTTCCTTGGTAACGGCCTGGGCTAGGCTTCTAGTCCATTGCCAGAGAAAGCAGCAGCAGCAGCCACATACACAACTGTCAGCTTGAAAGATTCATAGACTAAACTCTTCAACGCACGGTCGATGGATATCATGCGCCTGCAGGTAGAGAGAGGTAGGACAAATGAGATTATATGTATGTATGGAAACCTGTCAAACAAACCAACAGGAAAATAAAGAAGAAATTGGGCCTCCGATATTCTACGTACTGCTGAAAAACACTTGGTTTCTTCTTTTTTTGAAGCTCGTCCAACCTCTTTAACGTCTCATTGAACCCCGCCCAGCAGTCATCCTCTTTCTTCTCGATGTTGCGAGCATGCTGGCAAGGACAATGGTCAGTGTGCTTGCTTTGGATCATCAATCATTAAGTAAGCGCTGACCAGGATTGTTAAATACTCGCTCCGTCCGGAATTACTTGTCGGAGAAATAAATGTACTAGACATATTTTAGTTCTAAATAAATCCATTTTTATTCATTTCTACGACAAGTAATTTCGGGCGGAGGGATAACGTAATTAAGAAGGATACTGTGTTGTCTGTCCGTTAAGTTAGGTTTGATATATGCAGAATGCATGATGCATGGTATCATCTAGTCATAGAATCATATTTGCCGTATATATCGATAAATGAAGTCGCAGAATCATACTTTGTCCGCCCTGAATTCCTTGTCTCAGATTTGTCTGTATACGGATGTATTTAGACGCGTTTTAGTATTGGATACATCCACATCTAAAAAAAATTAAGACATATAATTTGGGACAGAGGTAATACTAGGTAGGTAGTGCATCAAACCGAAGATATCAAAGCCACAGCAGCATCCATCTTATGTATTGCAAGTAATTACAGTACTTGCTAAAGGGACGAGCAAAAGGTCATCATGCTTGTTGAGTATAATGATTAGATAGGAAATATGAAATAAATTAAGATTTGGTCCCGCCTTGTATTATACTCCAAATTAGTCATTGTACTCCTATATATATATATATGCCCACGAGGTTCAGTCAGTAAACAACTATTTCATCAATCCCTCTCTCGCCCTTCTAAGATGTTATCAGTCTAACCAATTCAGCCTTAGCCGCCGTCCACCACTTCCGACCCGCGCGCCGCCCCCGGGGAGGTCGGCCTCCATGACCGCCGCCAGGGGCAGCGCCGCCCGTACATAAGGTTCGTCCACCGGTCGTGTTGACCGGCAACCCTAGAGAGTACTTTTCCCGAGCCCTTGCTCTGGATTTTTCTCTCTCGCTGGTCATCTTGATCGGTGTTTCTTTTTGGTTTTCCAATCTAAAATCGGTTTGCGTCGCCTGCCGCTGCCGTCGATCCACACGCACCTCTACTCTGACACCGATGCGCTCGACCCGCCTCTCTTACGACCCGACATCCACGCGGCCCTAGGCAGCACGTCACGGCCAGCCATCGTCCGCGCGTCGGCCTACCCGTCGCCCGGCGCCGGCCGTCGTCGCCATACTTCGACCGGGACCCTGCATCACCACCCCGCCTCCGTCGTGTATGTACTGCCGACTTTACACGGCGTTACGTTCGCCACTCGGGTCTGGCCGCTCGGGTGCTGCTGTTGGCCGCCCGGGCGCCGACGCTGACGCGCTCGTCTACACGTTGTCTCACACCGGCCGTTGTCACCGGTTTCAGCTCGGACTCTGCCACCACACCGCCTCCACCGATCGACTTTCACGACCTCGCGCGCGGCCGATGGATCACCCGCCCGCACCGCGATCCGCCCCGCCCGCGCCATGCGACTGGTCAGGCCCGTCGGTTGCGCGCGCCTCAGCAGGTTACATGAAGATTGTCCCGAGTTCATCGCGCCCCTCCACCGATGGAGCAACGGGCTGTCGCTGCATCGCCCCGTCGGGCCACTGCGCCGCCGCCCCGTAGTTCTCTCCGCGGCTGCACCGACTCGTGAATCGCCATTGCATCACCCCTTTGGGCCGTAGCGTCAGCCTGTTGCCTCCGCCATTGTCTGAGGCCGTCCCCATGGTTGCACCGACCCGCGTGACACCGCCACGTTGCCCCTTCGGGCTGCTGTGCTATGGCCCGCGGTCCACCGCCGTCCCGTGGCCACCCGCTCCAGGCCGTCCCCTTAGCTGCACCGACCCTCGCGATGCCGCTGTGTCGCCCCATCGGGCCGTAGCGAGCATGGCATGTGGTCCACGCCACCGCCCCGAGGTCTTCCTGTCGTCGCCCCGACACGCACGCTGCCGTCGCGTCACCCCTTCGGGTTGTATCGTCGTGGTACACGGTCCACTCTGTCGTCCCCGCACTTCTTGTTGTATGCACCATGCAGCCACCCTTGGCACGGAAACGCCACCGTTCGCGCATCTCTTTGACGTGCTCTTGGGTTCTTCACCTACTTCGAGCACCGCCGCCGCCCTCCTAACCTAGCCGTTGCCGCCGCTGCTCGTCTTCGGCCGCTGCCGCCGCCCGTCCACCCCTTTCGTCTTCCTCCATCACCAGCCCGTCGCCAGCGTCGCCGTCATCTACCCTGACGACTTCGTCTACTCCGACCACAGTTGGTGACATCGGCCCCATGCTGATTGGTGCCACAACCGTCGTCGAGTCTTCTTCTCTTCTGGCCCTCCAATTTCTCAACGTGGCATACAGCTCGTTTAGATCCCTCGTGTTGGCAATACCGATGTGTGCCTTCATCCTTGACGTGTCCTCGGGCCTGGCAAGCCTAGTCGGCGCTTCGTCTTCGTCCATCTACGCATACCCGGTGCTGGCAACACCGATGCATGCTTTCTTCTACGATGTGTCCCCGGGTTTGGCAAACCCGGCATATCGCCTCGTCAACAACGGCTTCTCCCCGTTTCTCCACTACTTCGACACCACCGCGCCCATGACTAACGCAGCACCTCCTTGCGCATGTGGCTCCACGACGACTTCCTCGACACCGGCCACCCCGACTGGACATCGACCACGGTATTCTTTGCACGGCGACCTCGACCACGGCTACACCACCCTACACTCTCAGCTACCTCGGAAATGGCACAAAGGGCTACCGCCTTACTTGAGCAACATCGTCGGTT
>NC_041381.1:701408788-701409341 GCF_002162155.2 Triticum dicoccoides
TCCAGGCTCACCGTCTGCGTTGCTATCGTTGTAACTGCTGGGGTGTTGAATATAATGATTAGATAGGAAATATGAGATAGACTAGGATTTGGTCCTGCTTTGCTTTGTATCTCAAGTTGATCATTGTACTCCTATATATATGCTCACGAGCCTCAAGCAATAAACAACTATTTCACCAAACCTCTCTAAGTCTCTATCCCTTATAACAATGCTGGCATCAACCAGGAAGAATAAGGTTTCTTAAAGATATGATTTGCATGCAGTCCTGTTGCTAGTAAGTCAGGATGTACTGCTTCAGGCCTGATTAAACAAGTTGTAGTATATATGACGATGCTAAGTAAGTAATTTTGCTTTTGTTTCTACTCCCTCCATTCCTAAATATAAGTATTTTAAGAGAGCCCACTATAGACTATATACGGAGCAAAATGAGTGAACTTATACAAAAAAAGTGTCTATATACATCCGAATGTAGTCTCTATAGTGGAGTCTTTAAAAAGACTTATATTTTGGAACGGAGGGAGTAGTTTAGTAGCAAATAGAAGACAGAGAGAGA
>NC_041381.1:701409503-701410955 GCF_002162155.2 Triticum dicoccoides
GAGAGAGAGAGAGAGAGAGAGAGAGATGTGCATGTTGCTGTTTCGATTGCGCATAATTCAATTATTATCACAGGCTGCATCCTTGATCAATGTCGGTAGATAAATCATGAGATAAAAGATGTCAATTTTGGTTTAGATACCTGGCTGGAGAGCTGGCGGGAGCGCATGAGGCTGCCTGGCTCGAGGAGGAGTCGCTCCGCCACCTGCGATCGCTGGGGATGAGTAAAAAGCCATTCTCGGATCAACCAGCAAAATAGGTTGCTTAAGTGATATACAAGCAGCAGTACGTCAGGATGTACAGGTTCACGTCAGGTTAAGTAATCTTGCTTTGTTTCTACTAGTAGATAGATGTTTCTGTTTCGGTTGCACAGAATTCCATTATGGCTGGCTACATCGATTCTGGATGCCGTGAGATACATAAATTATGAGAGAAAACTTAAAGATGTTGGTAAGTTACCTCACCGGAGACCTTACTGGAGAGCTCGCGGGAGCGCATGAGCCTGCTTGGCGTGAGCCGGCGTCCCTCCTCCGTGACCATCGCCTGCGTTCGCTGGAGCAGGGAGCCACTAAACCTCCTCGCCGCGCACCGAACCGCCGCCATCGTCGCCGGCCTGCCAACAATATATCGGTTAGGGATTAGGAGGACAAGTCCGTCACGAATCGCTACCTCCAGTCGGCCGGCTGGCCGCGGCTGCACAACCCCCGTCCCGCTTACATTGCAGATCCAGGCGTTCCGTCACGAATCACCACCGCCGGCCGGACGCGGCAGACACACACACAGACACCATGGATCAGGTTGCAGTCTGGGGAGATTCCGGTAGATTTTGGTGATCGTGAGCGTACCTTCCTGACCGATGTGGGCGTTCCTTAGTCAGGCGGCTAGGGTTCCTCGTTCGCCTTCCTTACACCTCCGCGGACAATAAGAAGGGGTGGGTTTTTGTTGGCAGAAACTATATATCCAGGCGTTCCGTCACGAAGCACCACCGCCGGCCGGCCGTGGCAGACACACACACAACATGAATCGGGTTGCAGTCTGGGGAGATTCCGGTAGATTTTGGAGAGCGTGAGCATATACCTTGCTGATCGATCTGGGCGTTCCTTAGTCAGGCGGCTAGGGTTCCTCGATCGCCTTCCTTCCACCTCCGCCGGACAATAAGAAGGGGTGGCTTTTTTGGCAGAAACTATATATACGGAGTACTATTTTAAACAAACATATAAGAGGCCTAAAGACATCTTATAATTAAATTTTATGAAGATAATACAATGGAATAGCAATGAGACACGAAACAATAAGCAAAAGGTAAAGTTACATCAAAAATCATATTGATCATCTGGATCTCCATCCGTATCATGGCACCTCCGCGCTCGGTCTCCGGGCCGTCGTCCTATACCGCATCATCGACAAAGGAGGAGTTCGTGTTCTCCTGGGACAACAAGGACTAGCACCAGCAC
>NC_041381.1:701411148-701412998 GCF_002162155.2 Triticum dicoccoides
GCTGTCGCGGCAGACAAGAAGTTCCAGGCGCCGCCCTCGCCGCCACGACAATAACACCCACCCTCCGATCCATGCAACCGCGGCGTCCAAATAGGTCATCGCATCAAATCGGGGCGTCCCACCCCTGGGTGCAATCAGGGCGTCCAAATCAGACGTTGTGTCAACCGCGCAGCACGTTCGGACACTTCAACCGGCTAGCATCACCGCTGAGACGTCTTTGGCATTGGCAAGAAGAGGGCATCACTAGCGGCGCCTAGTCTCTCTGAAAAAGGAGGAGCCCTCCCCTGCACTCACGAATGCGTGCAGACGCCTCCTGCATTACCTCAGTCGCAACATTAGTAGCACATCATCGCACAACATCGCATCAGAGGTGGCGCAAAGCGCAGTGCCGGGCCGCTTCGTGATGTCGGACGTCATGACGAACTGGTTCCTCACGGACCCCGATCTCGTGTTGGCCTTGGTCGAGGACTAGTCTAGAACTACCACGAAGACATCCAGGCAGCGCTGACGCTACCTCATAAACCAAGTCATCAAGATTGTTGTGGACGAGTCCGTGTGCGCCACCACCCTCCTCGCCGGCAAGTGCAAGGCCAGGCCGAGTAGGCCGGGGCTGCATTCTTGGCCGACGCGGCCCTGCGCCAGGCGGCGGGGAAACCAATGGTTGCGCAGCAAGCTCCTGGCGAAGGCCAATCAGGGTTGTTGGGGCACCTACACGCCCTATTGCCGCTGGAATGACCACGACCACGACTCCGACATCAACGATGATGGATCGGACGACAACGAAAGTGTTGCCGGTCAGGGAGGCCATGCGTACAAGGTCACCGTCCGGTAACTTGCGTAGTGTCATTTAGTTTTCTAAATTTTAGTTGAACTTGTCAAATAGTGTCTAGTTTGAATGAATATATCGAACTTGTTTCAATTTTTTGCGCTTTGCATGAATTTTGTCCTTTTTCTTCAATTTACGTTTGACATGTGGGTGAACATTTGGTGCTTGCGGTTGGGTGGCCGGCTCCCGTATCTGTATTCGCAGATGTTTATTGTGTCTGATTTGAGGTGCGCAGTTGGAGATGCCCTAACAATACATATGTATAAATATTTTGATGGTCGGTAGAATCCATGGCATCGCACCGAAGCAGATGGCGTGCCTACATGACCAACAAGGCGTGGAAGGGGCTAGCACCGTGCCCATTTCCTAGCTCATGCAGTCAGCGGATGTCCTTCCAGAAAGGAGTTCAATCTAGCTATTTTCAGGGGAAGAGACGTATTTGCACAAAGGAGTTCAATCTAGTGGCCTTTTTGGGCCTTAGCACGACGACTTCCTGATTGTCTACTACAGCAAGGTTTGCCCAACTTCGGTGGAGGGGCGATGACGGCGACGCGCCTTCGGCTCGCTCTACTGATTGTAGTCGTCGTTAGGTGGTCTATGGACCTGGATGTAATTTTTACAGTTGATGAATAGATTGGAAATTTTCTCGCAAAAAAAGGAGTTCAATCTAGCTAGTTTTAGGGGAAGAGACGTGTTTGATCAAATCGTCGACACTGTATAAAACCAAGAACTTCAACTATTTTGAAATGAAAGATACAATTCAGACTCATCCTTTTATGATTTTTCTATGTACAAACAAAGGCCAGCATGGACATTATGTCATCGATGAACTTTACGCCATAGCGTATTACAAAATGTTAAGGAGGACAGGGGGGTAGGGGGAGTTCAAGGTGGATCAAAAGAGTTAGACCAACAAATGGAAAAGATTCAGGCTGGACCAGAGAGCCTAACATCCTCGTGGACAAGATCATCAATCCCATCGAAGACAAGATCCTTTCAATGTTTCATAATGTTCTAGGTGACG